>NC_052131.2:14487370-14790798 GCF_016086655.4 Lepeophtheirus salmonis | reverse complement strand
ATAGTAATAACGGGTACTGACACATTTAAAACGATACTAAATTAACTTAATATTGAAACCAGTACTTGCAGCTCCACTGTGTCATAAAAAATGACCCATCGATGAAGTAACAAAGGCCCATCAGAGCAGAAATTGGTCTTGGGCCCCCCCCCCATTAATTCAAATATTTAAAAATTATCCGGGTCATTAATTATTATTATTTTTTGCGTTAATTCAGGGTTAAGGTGACATCTCAAGAAATGTTCCGATATTTGTGTTATTTTTTTGCGCAAAATCAAAACCGGACAAAAAAAAAATTAGTGAACAAGAATCAAATAGGCAAAGGGTTTCGGATTTTCTCTACTTAGATGTTGATCCAAAAAAATTTCAGGAAATTGTCGGCGTGACCGTGAGGACATTCCAGAACATCAGGGTGGCCAAGGATAATGAGAAAGGAGTCAAAAGGAAGGGCGTAAGTGGAGGAAATGGTTTGAAGCCAGATGAAACATTTATCAATTCCCTGGAGTCCAAGATCAAGGAAGATATAACGGCATCAATGTGCCGCTTGGCTGACAAGTTCATCTTGGAAAAGATCACCATCAGGAGGTCAGTTCATGATCACCTCGACCTTAAGAGCCTTATCAATACTCCAAAACATCTCCTCACCGACAAGATGACTTAAGGTGAAAAGTCCTTAATTTTCCGTCGACTATGACTATCTTCTCAGACAAGACAAGAAGAACTTCACAGTCGACCAGGCACTTAAACCACAGAAACGTCAGGCTTATAGCAGCATCTCCTGAGGAAGTCTAGGGCACCTTCAGGACAAAACATACGGTCCAAACAATGTGCTTGGGAGTTGTGGCTATGATTGGAAGAAACTAGACCCATTCTTTTTCAAGCCAAATGAAAAAATCGGAGCTGTGGCCTACTATAAGGTCCTGAGGTGGAAAAGCTTTCCCTGGCTGAAGGCTAGCTATCCTGAAAACATCTATTTGTGGACCTAAGACGGTGCCCCCAGCCATACTGCCTTGAATATACAGAACTAGGTCAAGGAACAAGTTACAAGACCTTATGACCCTCTTTCTCTTGATTTCAATCTCTTTGACTTAAGTGTGTGGAGCATCTTATAGAGCACGGTTGGGAAAACATCACACATAAATATGCAAGAGCTCAATGCCAGAATTATAAAGTGGCAACCTGCGCCAAATACCGACCTCGTATAGTGGGTGTGATAGAGGCTGGAGGCAACCATATCACATAATACTTGCCTAGATTGATTGCTAAAAGTTTTTTTCAATTACATTTTTCATTATACTTTTCTAATAAAAAAATATCAAGGTTTTTTTTTGCTTCTTGATCACAAAAAATTTCCTTGTTACAAAATTTTTCAATTTTTTTTACACAAAAAAAAGTTTTTGAGAAACATTATGGTTTTTTGAAATATTTTTCAAAAAAATTTAATATTTGAAATTATTTTAGAAAAATGTTATATTTGAAATATAATTTGTGAAAAATTATTTTTTTGTGAATAACTGAGAATTTTTGAAATTTTTTTTTTTTTTTTTAAATCGCTATAAATTTAGAATTTTTTCCAAAAAAATTTAATATTGTAAATTATTTTCAGAAAAAAAAATTAACATCAAATATTAATTTTTTTCCAAAAAATTTAATTTTTTGGGAATGGCTGTAGATCTAAAAAAAATCACAAAAATGTAATTTTTCATATTTTTTCCCACAAAAATTTAATTTTGGATTTTTTTTTTTAAACAATTCCAAAAACCAAGACCTCCCCCCCCCAAAAAAAAAAAAAAAAATAATATAGATATATAATCTTGCAGACACCTCAAATTTTTGACCCCCTAACCTCCACCTAGTACCACAATGTTATTTATAAAAAAAACATATTTAAGAATGTTCGTCCTTAAATAAAAAAATCAAATTTCTCCACACCAAAAAAATCTAAGCAATCCTTACTTTCCTGTAAGTATATGTCAGTGGGTCTTTACGATATTTTTGCGATATATTTTACTCGGAAAGTATCAGAATACCGGTACCTAAATTGGTTGAGGAACCAGTACGAAAATATTGGTATTGTAGCCTCATCCTCACATTTATGTATGTAAAAAGGTAATACAAATCAAAAAGATAAAAAGGTTCATTGATAATGGATAATTTTGAAGTTGATAATATTCATTCGCTGTTCATTATACACACAATACAGCATGGATTGATAATACAAAACAGACATTGATGTGTCAGCAGCTATAAAAACTCATACTCATATTTACTTATTTTCGATCTAGTCAGTTCTGTTTCGATAGAGTTATTGGTTAATTAGGTTGTAGGTTGAGGAGTTGTAAAAAAATATAAGATTGGATTTATTGTATTTTTATTGATTCAATACGCTACTTCCACAAATTACATACATATATGTAATATGTTGTCACAAAGGCAGTCTTAAATAAATATGAAGAAAAGGACATATTCCCAAGATAGGATTATATTTTGCGCACTATAAATTCATATATGAGAGTATTTCATGAATATATTTCTGGCCACTGCCTACCTCGACAAGATTAATACAAATCTAATCTAGACATAATTTTTGGGGAAATTATTTTAGCTTAATTTAGTATTCACGATCCACATACAGCGTGACACCATTGTTTAACGACGAACTTTGAGCGCCTGCGACAGCTGCACATGTAAAGGTAGAACGTTGTTTATTGTTTGGACCACATGCAAGAAGTGTTGGGCATGAGTTAAAAAAATGACATCGATCAACAAAATATTTATTATACAATCGTGGAAAAGGCAAAGTGTCCATGTTGCAATCCGCGCCGGAGGAGGCAATGTTGAGATTGCAATTTTATAAAACCTGGACAAGTCCTTTTTCTGAAGAGTCACAAAGAAACTGTAAAAGTCTGGCGATGATTATGAAAATTTTCTATGCCACACTGCAAAGAAAGCGTTGAATCGGTTCTCATATTTTTTGCCCGACTGTGTTGGACTCTATTAAAAATATAAAAGGCATATAATTTATTTCCTCAAGCTTATAATCTTATAAAACTCTAATATATTTATTATAAATACGAAAATAAAATTCAAAGTAAAATAAAGAGGGAGACAAAAAATACAATTCTTTATTTTAAGAACATGTTACAATAAGCTTTGTTTCTTATACAAAAATACAATATCCAACTTGAATGGACTTCTTTTTTCTCTATCCAGTACCCTATACACACAAATTATTTTCATGGTGAGCTGTATAATTAATTTTCTTATTGTTTATATGAACAAATTGTTTTAATTATCACAGCAGCGGTTTAAGTTATGGAAATGGTGGGGAGGGGTTTTTCCAAGATAAAAGGTATTTAATGGGCTATCGTAAAGGGTATTTATCGAATAAAAGTTTTATTTGGATAGAAATTTGTATATGGAAAGAAGAAATTTCTGATACTAGTGTGGGTGGAACTAAATATTATATTTAGATAATACTTCATCGGAAAGATGTCTTGTATATATATTTTTTATAGGGAAGCTGTAATTGGATGGAAAATACTTCCAGGGTGGAAGGGTAATGTGTGTGTTTTTTTTTTTGTTGATGTTTTTTTACAAAGAATAACTTGAAACTACAGACCACATCCTCTGGGGCTGTTCTTCATTCAGATAACAGGATATCTGAAAAGTTCGTAGGCTAACATAGTAAGAACCGTTTATTAGTAAAATTCTATTTATATAATAGATAAAGTTACCATAGATACACCAATTATAGCCGTCCAATATTTTTACGATACTATTTTTATAGTATGCTTTCTCTTTAGCCTCAAAATAGGCCTAAGTTTCTGTGATTACTTCTTCATTATTTCAGATTTTTTTTTTAGCTAACATTATTTTGCAGGAAAAAGTCACTGGGGCCAGATCTGGAGAATACGGTGGATGGGGAAGCAATTCATAGCCTGATCCTCTTTTTTTTTCATCGTTTTTGTGACACAAAGATTTATGAAACGACACCTTTTCTTTTCTTTAAATATGACCTTTTTTTCTTGATTTAATCTTTTAAACACTCCAATAAGGCTATATTATAATCACTATTGATGGTCTGACCCTTTTTGAAGAAATTGTCATCAACCCTCATTTCACATTGTTTAAATTTAGCTAACACTTTTTCAACCGTTGATTTTACTGGTGCAGAATTCGAATAATGTTTATTATGCCAAGCCTTGATTTCAACAATGTTTTTTTTAAAAATAATTTGTATAAAAAAACAATGCTTCATAAACACAGGAAATTCATTTTTTTCCATATTAAGTAGATTTGAACAACAGCTAACAAACATGTACAAGTACCGTTTAAAGGTTGATACAAACTAAAAATCAAATGATTAGACTGATAACACTATGTTAAGAACATATGAAAGGGATAAGTTAACACATTAAAAAATATATATGTACATCAATATTTCCAAATAACCCAATCCACTTCAAATATTATTTGTAATGTTTCATTGATGAGAGTAAGTTTTTAGGACTAGCTCAGCTTTTGACGAAATAATATTTGATTTAGGTACATATTACTTTTTTAGTGGATCTCCCCTATTGTTCTTTATAAACCATCTTGAATCTTGATGAAAAGCATCCCTTTAACATAATTCTCTTCTAACCCCCACTTCTTCATTCTCATCTATTTACTCAATCGCGGGAATTTTCTGTGGAGTATGTGTACATAGCAATATGTTGTTAGCAAACAAAAATATAAATTGGAAAAATGTATGTTTTATAATATATATATATATATATTGTTGTAAGTAAGTAAGTAACTCCTTAGAAATGGAATTGGAAGGGAAGAGAAAAATAGACATTTATGGAAGAGCCTTCCCATTCTCATATTGTTATTATCTATATTTTGTTCTTCCCTACAGTCAGATAATAATAGCACATAAGATTTATATGTGTACTTATGTAATAGTCTACATAAGAGCTATGAGTGAGTCAATTTATTTTAGAGTGTTGAGAAGAACACTATTATAAATATTAGAAACCGATAAAAGATTATAATACTGAATAGAGAAAGCCTCGTCTCTACACTCTACATATGCATGTATGCCGCCTTAAAATTGACATAGAAACAAAGAATAGGGACTTCCGGAAATGTGAAATATGTATGGGTTTTAGAATATTGATATTTGACAATGAGCTTTCATTTCCCTCACCATCAAGACCAACATCTTAGTACATACAAAGCATTTTAATATGGTCTCAATGAGGGAATATAATCATTAAGTTGGCAAAATCTACATCATTTGCAGGCTATATTTATTCATTAGACTGAACAAATTAGACTTTTATTCTAAGAGAAGAGGAGGATCGCAATGCAGAAAGGAAATTAGAAAATAATATTTATCAAATGTTGTTAAATAGATTATGAAAACATAAAATACATGGAACCGGACTTAGGAAATATATTTGTATCCATCATATTATTATTTATTGCCAATTTATATTCAAATTAATTAAAAATTATTTTGAATGATTTGATTTTGTAGATACCTAATTGGGTTTCTCACAAGGGATTCCGTTTTCCAAGGATTTCTTGGAGTGTTTTAAATCTACAGTAAATTATCGAGACAAAAATATTTGTCAAGAAAACCCATATTTAATTATTTTGGTACTAGATACTTTCACCTTAAACTATTTTGATTCAGGACATTTTACCTTAGAGCCGTTTTGCTACAAGGATATCTCGCCACAATATATAAATAAATGAGATTTATACGTCGTTATTATTTATTTTTGGTTGAAATGGATGTTCCATTTTAATTTTTAAAACAAAATATGTAATTTTAATTATTTAAAAAAACACTGATTAGTTGTTATGAGGCAAGATAATTGATTTTTACTTTGTTATGATCCGGAATGTGTCAGAAGAAGAGGCGATTGGCTGTAGTGAGGCTAACCACTGAGAAGATTGGGGGAGGTACTTAAATGTTGGGTCAGAATTAAACGCCAGACACCTATTCTTCTGACACATTCTAAATCATGACGAGTTATAAATCCCTTCTCTTCCCTCATATTATGGTTGTTTGTAATATAATAATCCATCATGTCGAATGATAATTGATATCGAAGAGGGTATAAGTGATTAGAATTCGTTCAATTAGAATATCTGTTGTATTTTTTCTGATTATATTACATATTTTTTATCAGGTTTGAATTCATTATATAGTGAGATTTCCATAGTATTTTTGAAATTTTAAGGGAGTATACCATGATTATTCTGACAGAAAATAATCAATTATTGCTTATTATACGAATAAAAATTACATAACTTGATGTTGATTCTCAAAAGGAACATCAATTTCAATCAAAATTAAACATAAATGATTCATTTATAAATATATGAAGGCAAAATATCCTTGAAGCATAATTACTTTAGGGGGAAATGTCTTAAGGTAAAATAGTTTAAAACAAAAATAACAAACATGAATTATTTCATATTATTCAATATAATCTTCTTTTATGTAATTCATTTGAGGAAAAGTTGAATACAAAATATTGAATATTCACTAGAGTTAAAGTTTTTAGCAATTAATGCTACATTGCTAATAATGTGATATATATATCTACAAAAAATGATATATCAGCAGAACACTTACAATAATCTAACATATGAATATTTCATTACAGTCTCTAACGTAGAAAACATTAATTCATTCTTAATATTTCACGAATTTATGTATAAGACTATGTATTTTCAGATTTATAATTTCTTCACAAAATCCTACAATTAAATAAATTACTTAAATTTCACAGAACTGATTTATTATTTACTTTATTATCCTACAACTTCCTAGTATGTTGCCGAAGGATTATTTTCTGGGAAATGAGAAATCAGTCTAAACATATTATTATCAAAGTGCTTTGAAAAAATAAATCATATTTGATGTTCGTTTAATAAAAGTTACAAAGATAATTGTATCTAAACAAATAGTTTTTACTTTGATTCAAATATGAATATAAGTAATGGCATTGGAATCCGACACCATATAGCTCAGGGATAACTCTATGTTCATGTAGACCAGAATTCAACAAGACTCTTTGGTTGAACTCATTTTGTCAGATTTTCTCTGTTCTAAGATCTTTGGTAATGTCTTGATCAGCGATGCAGTCCAAGTTCTCATTTGAAGGGATACGAACCATTTTTTAAATTTAAAGAATACCCAAGCAGAAGCAATTTTTAAAAAAGTTCTGCAGAGTAACAAAATATCTACAACACTGTTCCTGTAGTTAAATTGACAGGGCTTTTACACTCAGATTTATACAGAAAAACACTTCTTCTAATATTGAAAAGTTCCCATAGTTGTTTGCCTCTAACGTACTCTTCTACACTGGTATATTGTCCAGAAAGGCTATGAGTCTTTGAGATACAAGGTTAAGAATCTCTACGCTCAGACAATTTACTCCTATATCAGTTGTCACACTGAGAAATGTAAAAATGGGAAAATTTTATATTCAAATGCATACCTTAAACAATGTACACTATACAGATTCATGATAATTTAATTATACCCTCTTAATTTCTAATAAGATTTTGTAATATTATCAATCTATTATCATTTTGAGTTTAACAATTAACGTAGATGTTCCCATTTTGATATATCAAGTAGTTAATTTTTGAAATCAAATGGATCCAATTACCTTATGTTGTTTAGAAAATGAAGTTTAAAATAATTTACATAGCTTATACATAGGTTTATTTTTATATTATAAGGGGAGTTTCTCTACTATTGAGCTTCTTTAGTAGTATGATAAAAAAATTAGTGAGGGATCGTTCATACTTTTTAATATTATCTTGAGTTTAAAAATTCTAATTAAATATACTTATTGGGGGAGAGTTATACCTAAGTTTAATTAAACTGCAACTTCAGACTCAACTTGAAAAAAAACTTAAGATATTTTGTATGAACTCGAGCTCAAAGACACGGAAAATTAACAATGACTCTTAAATAGTTCTGACTATAGGTATTTCGAAATAATGATGATTTTTTGAGATCTCATTTTTATTTTGCTTGTGTATAGCAAAGCTATAAACCAAGTAACCAAAAGATAACCTCATAATTTTTATCAAATTACGGTGCCTATGAGAATACCACTAAGAACACTGAGGGTGCCATGAATATGATTTAAAAAGGATATTTTTTGCAGAAATTACATCACTTAGTCTATTAAGCAGGGTATTGCAGCAAGCAATGGATTAACTTAATAAGAATGTTTCTCCGTTCCCTAAATAGGAGGTTTTCGTTGTATTCCAATTTGGATGAAGCTCCTTGCAAAACTTGACCTCAGAATGGATCAGATTTTCTAACCCATCAGATTGAAATACAAACTTGATGGAGGCTGAAAGTTGATTCTTCAAAAGCTAGGGAGAGAAGTTGTGTGGCACTTTTGTGTCATATTGGATGTGCAAGATACATGTTGTTCCATAACCACTATGAGTGTTTATTATTTTTTATAATACTATGGCCCACGTTGTATATGTAGTGTGCGATCAATAAATATATTTTGGAAAAAAAACTTCACCCATGGAAATCCAATAATAAAAATAACACAAAAGTTTAAGTATTGCCACTTCGACTATTTCATTTTTTTTTTTCATCACCTTAGCATTTAAGATACTCCTTCTGCGAAAATATTAAGACATTCTATAATTTTTCTCCATATAATTTTAGAACTATGGATCTAATTTATTGCATAGAACACATAATATGTAATTAGATGATTTATTTTATAAGTGACTTGTACTCCACGCCTGGAAGTAGTTTATACTAGTTTTTAGTACATGAACAATAAATTAGCAATGAATGTTTAAAATAATTATAAAAATTAGTTACTCTATTACGTCATATGTATCATAATTGATATATGAATTTTGGAATCCTCAATTTGAGCAGTTTCACAATTTTTTGGATCCAATTGCAAGTGTATGGATCATCAAACAGCCCGAAAATAATGTGAATTCTAACTTATGACCTTTAAGTCTTCCAAACTCATTGCCTCATTATAAAATTGTTAAGCCACTTTTTTTATAGATGAGTTATGAGGGAAAAATCATTCATAAGCAAGAAGAGTCGTTCATTTACTCAGGAACAACAATTTAAAAAACTTTCATTTTGACCAATTTTCTGACGAACGAAAATAATTTTTGTTCATAAAAAAAGATAAAAATCTTAATATTTAAAAATATAATTTTTTTGAGCACCCATTACCTATTAGGCCTTATAGAGTTAAAAGTTAAATTATTTAACGTCTTTCAATATTTTTTTATATATAACATAAAAAAAATTAATAATTTTTGTTTTTGCATAACAATCATTTAGGTTAAAAAAGAGGGATAATTATTTTTCCTTTATTTTACTGGATTTTTATATGATGATACACATTTTGTAGGAACTCTATTCAAGATAACTTAATAAATTAATTCTTTTTATATTGCAAGAAAGTGTTTAACAACTGTTATTACCTTAAATTTTCATTTATATAGTTATTTAATTTGATATCATGTCTCTGAATTATAACTATACTCTAAAAAAGAGAGATTGAAAGCCAAACCTACTGCTATTGGTCATTTTCGTATTTAAAAATAATAAATTTTGGTTTTATCCGGCAGCCAAGAAGCTGTTACATAGTGTTATCAAAATGGGTATACAATTGGTCGATTTACTGCTTAACCAATAGCATTGGTTGAGGCCTAACTGCTTATATAAAAATATGTATCAATATTATTTGTATTTCATATTTTCTTTTAAAAAATAGTAATGAAATGAACTTGGAATAGTTGAAATATTTATAAATATATAGAAAGACAGTTTTAATAATAATAATAGTACTATCATTTTATTAAGGAATTTCAAGGATTCGACGGCAATACCATATATGCATACACTTGAACACAATGAAAGAGTGTTGGCACATGTAGATATACAATATACCAATGCATAGATCCATTTATACTACATATTATGACTATATACAATTTCATATTACAATATTAAACTCCCAAAAGAGGTTCAAGGATAAACATTGACATGTTGGGATGGGTAAGGGAATGGAAAAGATATTTCTTTTTAAAAAATAGTGATTTATTAAAAAAAAAAAAAATAAGGCGTAGTAATTTATATGTGTTTTTCCTCAAGTTTTGTTAAATGTACTCGTATTTGTATGTTCTAAGTAACTCCACAAAATGTTTTATTTGTATATATTGTTTCTTTTGCTATCGGAGTAATATTTTTTTATTTTTTACAAAAATAAAAACAAGTAGATGATATAGTGTTTCCTATATAAAGAAATAAGGTATGAGTTTGCTTTGTATATTGTTTCAATGCATGTATTATGACTTTAAAATATACTTTAAAAATAAATTACTTCTAGATACAACCCTTAAGGTATTTTTCAAATATATTGATATAAAACAAGTAGGCCCTGGAGACGGGTTACCTTTCGAAATAATAACATGAAAATACATTAATATGGGATTGATTTTTAAAAGCTACTGGAAATATTGAAGCATGTTCTTATTATCACATATTAAAATGAACAATTGTGGCAAATATCATTAGTAACTGTGTACAATGTACGGACGCAGAAAGGTGGCAAAAGAGGTTTAGAAACTGCGAATTTGTACGAAATACGGACATGGGTGGCAAAAGATAAGGGATAAAAACTTGTGCAATTTTTTTTTGGTAATGTTCCGTTAATTGGTCAGATAGAGTTGCATTGATTAAGTAAAATTAAATATTATAATATTACATTTACTCATTACGTCATTACCTTGGATTTGTAAATCCGGCCAATTTTATCAATTAAGTACATAGTTCCTTTTGTCGTTTAACTAGCGCAGAGGTGTCATAATCGAGTCCAGACATGGAGTCTTTATTTTGATAGACTCACACTTGATGTAGGATTTGAACAATGTAGACTAAGAGTTGCAGTCATTTAGACTCGATATTGTTTTGGAGTAGCTGTCATTTGAACACAAAATCGCATAAACATTCTATTTTTTCAGCTATATTTCATATTATTCTAATGATGGGCAATGCAGATTCTCCTCGTCAAAAATCATAGCTATATAAGAACCAAGGAGTGTTCAATACGTCTAAACAATCTTGCTTCAAAATTGAGAACATATTACAAATACTGAAAAATATAGTTGTTTTGGATCTTTTATATCTCATAAGCATCCAATTTTCAATGTTATATCAAATATAACTCGGTTAACAATGTATCATATAAAATGCTTAATATTTAAAATTTAAAAAAATAAATTGGGGTGTCAATGTTATGAACGCTTATTGGTTGAATTGTAATTTTTCTGGTTATGCTGTACAACGAAGAATTATTTAATACGTAATTGACATTGTTGGGAATAATTATCTAAATTCCCACTGATTATATTTATAGGCATTTTTTTATTTTTTGAAAGAAAGGTTGAAAGATACATAGCCCTTTAAATAAATGTTAGAAAGCTAGCAAATTGTTCACAGCTTTGTAAGAGCTCAGTTAACTTGAGATCAAGATATCAACATTCAGAACCCTAATAAGAACCAAGAAAAGTAGTAAATCGATAGGTGACAAAAATATTATTTTAAATGTATCGAAATTTATAACCGAGAGGATTTATTTGAGCAACTTTTGGGTAGGTAATAATCATAAAAACTGATTTTTTGGGTTTATCATTGAGCAAATAAATAGTTTTCTTCTCGCCATTATTATTTAGTATGTTTTTTCGATGAATTATATATTTCCTTGAATTAATATAACTTTTAAAAATGTACTTTTCTGATTAAAATTAGTTCTAATTCAAAAAGCACCAATCGGGCAATAAATAATACATTTATAATTATTTACATAGTGTATATGACTATCACTAAAGTTGTATTAACTCTATACAGAGTAAAAACTCTATTTCTTTATTGCAAGACCTCCATATGTTACCTTTTCTCATCCAAATTCATACCTTTTTTTTCATTAATATTTAATTTACAAAAAAAAAAACTTTTATTTTTAATTAGTTTTTGGGAGTTATACGGAACTGTTTTTTTGGGCTAATTTTTTGAAAGCAGTTAATTCATATTTAGGGGGAAAAGAATCTACATTTAGTTCAATTTCTTACCAATCGAATAAGTGTTACTATCCAAGATGGTGTAGAATATAGAAAAAGTATTTATTCATCATAACTAATATTGTTGGCCCCCTTAAAAGAAAATTATTGGCCATTTGAAATATTATGAGTTATTTGCTGTAGCATGACTAAATTACGAAAAACGTGATATTTATGCAATCAAGAGAAGACAACTCAAAACCAATTTATTTTATGTTTAAATACTATATTTTTTTAATCGACATGTCCTTCTTTACCAGCATTAACCACTAGTGCCGATGGTATGTTTAAACAACCCTCTAAAATTAATTGCTCATAACTTCTAAGTTTTTTTGTTTTTTTTATTTCAAAGTTATGTCAACAAGCTTTTAAAATTATCTAAATACAAACTAGCTAGTAAGAAACTGTGTATATTCCTTTTTTTGTTTTGCTTTATGCAGTATACATTTTACCATAATATAAAAAAATAAGTAAAAGAATAAGTAGGTATTTTCATCCTATTTTGATTGTTATATTCAAATATATATAATGTTAATAGTATGTTAGAAACATGTATTTAAATTATATTTATTTAAATTACAAATATCATTTTAATTTTATGACGTAGTTTATAATTGTTGATTAAAAATTGAATTTTCAGACGGATTATTGCCAAAAATTGGTACTATTGGAAGATATAGATGAAGGAGGTAATATATACATATTTATGGGATTTATGGGCCATCATGAAGAATCTGATGGAGATAGCAATTTCTCAGATAAAAAGGCTATGGTATCATCTACTAAATTAAGTTCGAGGCTTCTAAATACAACAGGAAATGTTGATACCACAAAATATATAGAAGAAATTAATGAATTTGAAGAGAATATTCCAACCCCATCTAAGAATAAATGTCTTGAATGGTGAAAGGAAGCTTCCGTAAGCTCCTATATAATTACATGTCATCCCAAAGAAACGTCTGAAGAAAGTAAATTATGCACTAAGACTTTCGAATAGTTTGAACTTTTATCAATGACGAATTGTGTTAACTACTTATTAAATAAACAAACTTATATGCACAACGAAGCAATAAAACATTGAATTTAAACATAGATGAAATAAAAATTTTCATATGTAGTTTGCTTCTTTCCTCTGTAACGACATTACCCAATAAAAAAAAGTACTGGTCTTCAGGATTTCATGTGTCTCAAATTTTGAGCAATGCTATACCACACGACAGATTTATACAGATTACTTATCCCACAGATGATCGTGATTTTAAATGGAAGCCTATATTCGATCATTTCAGAAAATCACTTAGAAAACATTGTGGAATGAAAGCCCATTTGTCGATAGAAAGCACTTCTCCAAGCATTTATAAGAGGAAAGCCGATAAAATTTGGATTTAAAATTTGGTTTGGTATTGAGATCAGGACTGGAGGAGGGCAACAATGAGAAATTCCAGAAGGACTATATAATTTTCCTGCAAAAGTTTTGCTGTTTTGGTGATTGAACAGGTGTTGCCTTTTTTTTTTAAATCCTAGGACATTTTTACACATACAGACATGGGATAAAAAACTTGATTATTTTTGTTCCAGCTGTCGTATGGTTGCATAATGATAAATAAGATAATAGGTCAAAACGTCTACCCACATAACGTTGACTGACAAAATGTCAAATGAACAAAACGTTGAATGGATAAAACATCGAATGGACAAGACGTCGACCGTACTGTTTCTACGGCATTTCACTACATACATTTCCAGCCCGAAATATTTACCCCACCACCCCTACATAAACAAACAGTAAAGAACACTTACAAACCCCCATTTATACCCAGAAGTTTCGGGCTATTTCGGGTACCGTCGTCCTCAAAAATGAGATGAAACACGAAAAAAATGACGGGGCTAAAATCGTAATTATATGCTACTGCAAGTTTTGGTTATCCATTCTGTAGGTATTTACTTTTAGGAGCAGTTACAACCGGGTCTTTGTCTTGACTACCAAAAAAATTATATCCAAGCAATTTACATTATAATTATAAATTTTAGTGAATAAAAAAATTTTCAAAACTGATTTCGAAGGGTTTAAGTAAATTTTATATAAGCAATATTTTTCTAATCATTTCACTTAATTTTTTATTGTTTTTGCTATAACTTATATGATTTTAATTATTTTTTTATTTGTTGATATAATTTATTAAAATTCGAAATTAGATAATTGCCAAAAAAAAATAGGGAATTTTGCAAAATACTAGTTATAGCAGCAATATGCAGAATGCTCGGACAATGGCCAAAATGCCCGTTAGAGCGGGCAATTTACAAAATGCCAGGGTAATCTGTAAAATTTCCAATAGAGTGGTCATTGCCATTTTAACTTCATATTACATTGTCAGTTAAAATGATAGTGAGTAATTTGATTAATAAACAATTTATTGGAAGCAATTTGATCATTAAGGATTTGATTAAGGTACAATTTCATTGAATGTTTCTTGATAATCTAGTGGAAGGATGTTCAACCTGTGAATTGCAGGTAACATTGTAGCTTTCCTAGTATTTACGTGTGACTTACTACTCATTCTCACTTAAAGTAGTATTTTTTAGCAAAATTGTCATATCATCAAAACTCATAGGCAGTTTGGTATTGAATAATTAAATTTGGCTTTGATTTACATTTGCTCTATAATTGAAATAAATATGTATTTATTAGTTTTATTTTATGTAGTCATTTTTCAAAAAATTTAACTTAAAAGGTTCTGTGGCCCATTAAAATATTTCAAGTAGTAATGCAGCCCATTATATTTAAAGGCTAGGCATCCCTGATCTAGTACATTTTTATTGAAATTTATTGAGTCACAAGAGACTTCATTTTATTTTGTAAAATATACCTCGCCCAACATGTTTTTCAGGTGGATCAAAACCTATTAGCACCACTATCCTGAGTATCAAGGACAACTTTGAATATATTATAATACACCCTGACCCAAGTGTTACGCTAGTTAACCACTTGTGCACAAAGGTGATCAAAATCCATCGCCGCCACTATCCTGAGTATTAAGGACCCTTTTAATATCATATAGTACACCCTGACACACGTCTAAATTAGGTAAATTATTACCAACCGCTACAGCTTTCCTGAGCATCAAGGACCAATTTTACATTTCTTAGATTCACTCCAACCACACTCCGACCTGCACGTTCAAGAGGTGGATCATTACCCACTGCCACCGCTTTTCGAGCATTCAGGACCCCTTGTGGTGGATAATGATCCGCCTCTTGAACCTGCAGGTCTACCGTACAACCTGTGGTTTGAGTGAATGAACTTAGACGAGTGTAAGACTTTACGTAGTTACAACCTAAAAAATGCTTTTGATTAGCATTAATGGTTATAAGTGAAAGTCCTCATTTGATTGAAAGTAGAATTGAAGATCGACGTCGTAGTAGTTCCGACCTGATATGGAATGGGTTTAGTATTTATTTCCTTCCTTTCACAACTACTTACAACTGATCTAATAAAACGTCATGACAACTAAGCTGCTCTTCTACAAAACATTTTTCAAATTGTCAGAGTTACAACGTTATTTTTTTAGCAGATTAGTTGGTCATATTTTTTACATCTCTAAATATGTCTTATAAGGTCAAATTTCCAAAATTGGTATCTCCCTACTGTGTTTCTGTTCAACATATTCTGAATGGTATGTAAAGAGAAGTTTTTCAATTATCTTAGTATTTTGGCTTTAATACATGTAATAATGATATTCCTGTCAAGTATTTCATTTACTAGTAATCAATTTAATTTTAAAGACGTTTTGTTTTTATATTTTGCCTCTCTTGAATAATTATAAAATGGCGAGATAGGACATTTTTATTCTGAGGCAGAGATAAGTAGTTATGTTTTATAAAATTTGGGCGAGTCTGAATGAAACCATTTCAGAGCAATTTATTTACAAAATTGGTGGATAAAATATTACTATTCTGAAAGCAAATATCGACCAAGTTACTTTTAAATAAAATGGTTCTACTTTTATTATGATTTTTTTTTTTTTTTGATATTTATTTACAAATGCTATAACAGCATATAATCCTCTAATGAAAAGTTATGAACCTATTAATTCGACAAAAAAAGACAGACTCTACTAAACAATACCCTCATATAATAGCAAAAAAATAACCAATAGTCTTGTATTTTCATACCTATTATTATGCATGGTAAGTATGTGTATAACTAGCCTTAACTAGGGCCAAGAAATAAGTGAAAAGCTATTCAGCCTGGAAACAAAAACATAGTATATATGTTCAATAACTAATTTAATTATATTAAGTGACACATAATTAATTATATAATTTGTTGGCATATCATTATTTACTACTATTGCAATCTCTTTTTTAGGAATTGTGCAAATATTGTATACTTTTTTACATAAGCTTTTAAGACGATTAATTTAATTATTTATCATTTCTTTCTCTTAAGCAATGAAATTCAACGTGAAATGTTTTCTAAGGTTTAAAAATGTAGATTTTGCAGATTATAGTTTCAAACTTTTAAAATGCATCATTTCATGAGTATTTGTACGTTTCGTTACGTTTGTTGCTGTTTTTAACATTTAGGAATCCACTAATAAATTATTACAGTGTCAAACCAAAAAAAAAAAAAAATGACACTTTAGAATTCCGTATGTTTCTGCCATATATGAAGAAAAAATTGTGCAATTTTTTTTATTGGCAAAAAGTATATAAACATGTTTCACTTAGTAGCCAAAACATTGCAATTGAGTCAACAACAAAATATTTCCAGTCTATTACATTTTCAGAGGCAGAACATAGGTTAACTGTTGTAATTATTTTGGTAAATAAAGATCTGATATATTTTCAAATCTGCTGGTCAGTTTCTTTTATATTTTAAATAAAACTTTACAAATGACAATTGTTTGTGAATTTAAAGTAGATAAATCAAAAGTGCCGGACTTCATTCTTATACGGTTTATACTATGGTTGCATTGGTCCAGAATATGAAAATATAAATTTGTCCCATCCTGTCCTGTTCCAGTCATCAGTCCTCGAAAAACGTCTAAAATTTTTAAATTTTGTCCAAATTTAGTTGGTTACAAAAAACTTTTTTTTTTCATAATGGTGGTAACATACTTTTAAGACTCAGGGTATCAAAGCATTGACTAAAGGGGGAAAATCTAAAAAAGTCTAATAATCATTAATGATTTTATAATTGTTGTGTATTATCGATACTGGTTCAATACCAAGGCGAAGAGAAAGAGATGGAAGAGAGGCCAAGGCATGTTATATTTCACCATAATCGTCTTAATTCCCAGAAAAAAAAGTGCGTGAACTCGTGATGCCAACATTGAAAAGATCTACTTGGTTTGCTTGCAGTGAAATGATCCAACTAGCTCTGGGTTGTTCGGATGAACGGAAAGAGATAATGAGGTAGAACAAATCCTGGAGCTCAGGGAGCAGAGTGGACTTAACAGTCAACCCGATAGCCTTTATGTCAGGATCAGAAAAACGCCTCTGATCAACTGGCCGGAAGGAGTGTCAGAGCCAACTCCTACTTCCTTCCTCATTCAAAACTTCCATGTTGAAGAGCTTCATTCAAACACCAATAAAAGTGATGAAAGTACCATACAACACACTAATTTGTGAGAGGGTTGTTAAAATGGGCATAGCAACTTCTTCACAGTATTTCTAAGAAGAAAAGAAAGATGGAGCAATTATAACTCAGGAAGCCACCAGGAGACAGATGTCAAAGAATGACTCAAAGCAAGACCTCTATAGCATTCTAAAATTAAATAAACTATAAGAAAGATATACTGAAAGAAAAAGTTTTAACTCTTAAATTCAAATATTATCATTATTTATTCAAACAAAAAAAAAGTTTAATAAATTATTCTGGATTGTGATATGTATTTTCTCTCCTTAGATATTTCGAATCAATTTTAACAAACTGATAAAATATAGTATCAGTCACTATACATCGTAAGGTTAATAAATAAAAGTATATGTTCCTAAGTATTCTCCAAACAAAACAGTATATAAGTTACTCCTTATTTAATTTATCTATTTTAAAGTGCATAAATAACTATCTTAGAATAATTTAATTATTAATTTTTTTTTCATATTTGATATTTTCATATCAAGGAAAATATCAAATACATTCCCCTAATATGAATATCTATAAATTACATAAAGAAAGCAATCACTGGAAATTATAGAAAAACGTATTTTCTCTAATTTTCAAAGTAAAATAAATCCAATCTTTTCGAAAATTACATTTTTTAAATTTAAGTGAAAAACACACTAAAAAAAACACTACCGGTTTTTGATTGTCAAAAAAATGAAAAGTACACCCCAGCCTAATATGTATATTTTATGTACCATATAAGATTCTTCATTATACCAAAACATGAGGGAATCAATAAAAGTTACTTGAAGGGAATGGTTTTAGGAAATTAGACTATTACATCTCTTAATGGAAACTCACTTTTTCTATGTATATTGTATGTACATATTATAAAGATAATTTTTTTGCTACTGAGATGGATTGAGAGAAATATATCTAAAAAAACAATAAAATTGAGTATGAAGTAAATGAGTTTCTTTACTTTTTGAGCAATCGGATGGTAAATCAAATATGGGTGAGGAAATAGAACTAAATCCGGAGCATGGATAACTTCAATCAAGATTTTTTTTTTCATTATTAAACATTATTGAACCAATTATATAATATTAAGTATATATTTGGAATGTTTTTCGACAAACAAAAGACTAGAAATAAAAATTGTTAAAGACTGAAGAGAACAAGTTTTTAGAATATACTTGAAATATAGTTATATACTTAGAATATAGACTTGGACTTGAAAGTAAGCTTCATTCTTAACTATTCATTAAAGTATATTTTATTTTCTGAGGATCGGAACTGAACTCGATAAAAAATATTCAAGTACATCTATGATTCATAAAAATTTAAAAATGACCATTTAAACCTTAGACACGCCCAGCTTCGACCTTTATAAAAATGAAGTAAAATGAACAATACATCTTTCAAATTCAAAGTTTTGATTCTCCACTATGTACACTTTGTCAATATTTAGTTTATACTTCACTCTTTAGAGAAGTAAAGTTTCTATTTAGTTCTTAAAATTTGTAAGTATATTTTGCCTTCATTCCAATTTTTCCAAGTCACTACCCAAATAGTTTTATATATCCCAGTGATATTCCGTCCCACCGTCCCTGTATAGAGTATTCCTTGCATATTGTTATACATGAGTTATATCCTATTCTCAAAAAAATAGCAAAAACCTCCTTTATACAACTTTCATAAAAGCTAATAAAAGATTAAACATATTTTTATTATTATTGTTACTGTTGCTTTTGTCTTAAAGAACACAATGTAATGATTTTTGTTATGTTTATCATAAAAAATTGAAAGCCTAGGAAGGGGAAAAAGGTTACTTTGAATGTTATGTGTATTTACCTAGATATAAAAAGAACTTTTCCTCCTCTTCTTCTTTTTCTCACAGAAATGATTTATTTAGACTCCCCTGTACTGGACATTTCTTTGTACATATTTATCTGGACCTATGTATATACATTGTACATTCCTATACCATGAATGTAGTAGCTCCTTTGTTGAAAGACACACAAAATATATAAAGATCCCTCTCAAGAGATTAGTATGCTTTTTGAAAGAGACGACAAAACAACAAATGTATTTCTTTATATATTTTATATTTATAATCCTTTGTACAAGGAAATCACAAAAATTTAATTCATGTCATAGGTTGTAGATACAATGTGCATACTAATTTATCTTCAAGAGGGAAGGATATAGAGTAAGAGATTACATAGCATATGTAAGATTGTAAAAGGTAGGGAATCAAAACGTGGACTATTAATTAACGTTTATTTTCTCATTACTATGAAAAGGTTTAGTGATTATTTTTTGATATTCTGATTCCACCGTCCATTTACATAAACAAACTATACTAATATTTTAGTCATTTCATCATCATGAGCAAGCAACAAGCAAAAAGGTAGTGCATTTCAGATCTCCTAGATGCTGGAGTTGATATGATGAAGGTTACGGACATATTTAAGTGTTCTAAGAGGCTGGTTTTTAAGTTGGCCACGATAAAAAAATGGAACAGACCTCTCCAGGATGTCCGGAAGTACAGAGCATAATTTAAAGCGGGATACGAAGTTCTTGTTAAGTATGGAGAAGAATATAAAGGAGGATCCCACTAGGTCGATGAATCGCCTCACCAACGACTTCTATGAGGATCCTACGACCACCAGGAGGGCTATAAAGCACAAATTGGGATTAGTTTCTTTCACAATGATCCCACACCACCATCTAACAGAGAGCATGAAAGTCAGGAAGCTCAAAAGATGCAAGAAAATTCTCAGATGAATCAAGGCAAATGGGTCCATTATGAAAATTTTCTCAGAGAAGAATATTTCACTGTTAATCCATTTCTGAACCACTGGAATAATCGTTGGCTTGCAGGAACAAAAGAAGAAGTCCAACATGGTTACCAAACCAAATATCCGTCCCAAACAGTGGTCCTCTGCGTTCTAGCCCCTAATGGAAAGAAGAGGCGTCCATACTCTTTCAAGGTTGTACAGAAAATCGGCCATGAGGTCTACTATAAGGTGCTTAGGTACACTGTCTTGCCATAACTAAAGACCAACTATCCGGAGGGTAACTACGTGTGAACTCAGGGCGGTGAACCTACTCTCACACGTCCACCAAGTGCCAAAAGTACTGCGCAGATAACATGGATCTATTCTGGTCCAAAGAGAAGTGACCCCCTTCCTTGCCAGATTTGAACCCACGTGACTGTTCTATATGGGGCACTTTGGAGAGGGAGACCAACAAGACCTCACACCCAAATGTGCAGTCACTGAAGTCCCCTATAGCATGGAACAACTTGTCAGAGGAGTTTGTCTTCAACTCCTGCATAGCCTTCAAAATGCCGATTTACGGAGAAAAAAAAACTAGCAGAAAACGTGTGTGGAAGTCCAGAAGATTCTCATAGAAATGCTGGATTTTCATTACTTAAATGGGGGAAATCAATTTGACGTCATTTACATTTAATGTTGATAAATTCTTAATCTTTCATCAAGTTTTTTTTCATTCCGTTGCTTTGTTTAATCTCACCATTTACTGGAAAATAAGTGATTTCTAGATTGATATCAACATAACAAATAAAGTGTAATGGATTTAATAAAAGGTGAAACGGACGTTAATACCTTTACTTATCTAATATTTTGTAAAATTTCCAACCATTCTTCATGTAAAGTACATAAATTTCAACACGACATTAGCACCTTCAATCTTTATCACTACACAATATGAAAGTACTTTGTCTTAATTTATAACCTCTCTGTTTTCTTTTTCAATAATTACTACATTTTGTCGGAGAGTATGAGAAGATATTCATATACTCGAATTTCATATTATACAGTTCAGTTGCATGTATTCTAAAGCATAATCTTTTGCACAATACTGTACTCTGTAATTCCTGAAAATTTCATTCAATTTCCTTGATGTTTAAGGAAGTTGTGTTGTTTTATAAGAATATCATATTTTATTAGATCATCAGATTAGATCGTTTATGTTTATATATTAAAAATTTGAAAACGAACTAAAAGGTTCTGTTCAAATTAATATAACAAACTTATCAAAATAAAAATTTCAAAACAATAAATACTAAACAAAATCTATTTTTAGAAAAATGCATTTAAATTTATAGGAAATAATAAACTAATAAATCTACTGGATACTATATCTGTATATATATAACATAAAATTAAAAATATTAAAACCATTATAAATTTCAGGATTTGACTCCCTCCATAGTCCTCAAAAGGACTCTAATACTTCTCAACTATCAAAAAATTTCTTGGGGAAGTTAACAGCGCCCACAAAATTCCCAGCTGTTAGTCTCACTTGCTCGCCAACTACCATTCCCTCTGGTATGATACAGCACCCCCATGAATGATAGTCACCTATGCTAGGACATCATAAAAAATCAAGACTAACAAAGTTAAGACATTCTCTCATCCAAAACATTCATCAAATTTTCCAAAAATAATGTAAGAAAAGTGAAGTCTCCCCCCCCCCCCAACACACACAAAGTAACCCCAACACCTCAAATTCTCAAATCCTGATTAGTGTTATGTTGGTCCTTATTACGGACAAAGGACCGTTGTTCAGTCCAGTCCCTTTTGTCAGCCCTTACAGAAGGTAAAATTGATTCCCCATGACGTCAATGAGGGTGTTTTTCCTTTTTCAATTATTCTGTTATATAATAAAATAAATTATGCAATTAATTAACTCTATGATATAATCGTATTATATTACATTATGATTAAAAAATAATATTTTTTCAAGATATATGCAGTATTCTTAATACATATTTCGTATATCTTATTTGCCTTAATAGACCATCGATATATTTATGAAAAAATCCAAAGACAGACAGATAAGGACCGGTCCTAAGACTGTACTGTACTGAATAAATAAGGACCGACACCAAACTAATCCTGATGGGTTTTACCTGTAAATTCCATCACGATTAGTTTAAATATTATTAGATAAGTATGCTAGAAACAAGACTATGCAAATTCAGGGGCAATTTTTGAAATTGGAGAGGGGCCTAAAGCATCCTCCCCTGCAGACACCCATGATATTAATACTCACAAAAATGTGAATTAACCACTCTAAAAAGTACAAAATTATTATTTATGTCCCTTTTACACAGTAATAATTTAACTTATCTTGTACTCAATGAAACACATTCTCACGTTCTTTGTTACTTCAAGAGTACTTTACAATCAAAAATAAAAAACAAAGATCCACACAACATTTTTCGTATGGATTTAAAATACTTCAAATTGAGTTGATATTTAAGTTAGATATTAAGGTAATTCCACGTCAAGTGTATACACTTTTTTGCAATTTTCGGCATGATCATAACCGATTTCGATGATTTTAGGTGACCTGGCTTTTTTATATAAAATAAGAGAGTGTGTAAAACATTAGGACTCTTTGACTCACCTAGGTCGTTCTAGGCCTGCTCAAAGTTGGGCCCAATGTGTTGAACCAGTGTTGTTCAAAAGGCCATAATTCCGCTCGTAGCTGCTCGATTTTAACACAAGTGACATCAAAAAGATGCACAAGAACAATTATTAGTGCTTTGAACTTTAGCTTGATTATTTTTTTTATAATGACATAGACATTTCTGCCAAAAAAAGTTTTGGTGTCCCAGCCATTCAAGATTATGTTCAACTTAATTTAGCAATCTCATTTGGAGTATCCCACTTTTTATGCCTCAAAAACTGTAGTGCCTCACTTAACAGGTGCACTAGTGTATGTATATATATTGTACAAGCCTGATTTGAATGCTGAAAGGAACGCAGAACAGAACGAAAATAATGGTAGAACGATAAACGCTGAACGAAAAAAAAAGGATACAAATACTAAGAAAACGTTAAAAGTTATAGTAAAAATTTCCACAGCTATAACTTATCCCTTCTAAAAATATTCACAATATGTTTTTAATTTTTCAAGTGACATTCTGATTCAGATGATATGAACCTCACTATGTGTGAGGCAAAGTCCCATAATTTTCCACAGACTCTCTGTATTTTGATACTAAAAGCAAAATACCTATAAAATCTTCTACTCTGATCGGCTCTGTCAATGTGAGTTTTTGGTAATATATGCCTTGGAATTTAAAAGTCCATTGTACATTGCCTCAGTTTTTGGATACGAATTCCTTTAACAGATAATCCAAAAAGAATAATGGTCGATAGATAGCTTAAATTCGAATTAATGAGACCCTTCATATATGCAGATACAAATAGTCTAAGTATTTCTAGACGGGGGCACTTAGCGAATGCGTCGATGACTGAGTTATACATTTCCCTACAGTATGTACACGGTTCATAAAATGAAATATCATCCTGTTGAGATCTTTAACTGAGTTGTAAAGATTCCACATGTGGATCTTAGTATTCGTTTTATACAGATTTCTGTGAGACTTTAGTTAATCTAATAAAATTTATCCATATTACAGTTTAACTGGCAAAGGTACAGGGGCTTGGTATTGCCTCGCACTTTTTACGGATATAGTAACTCATGACATGCTTATGTTTTATAGAATCAAATGCTTTAGAAAAGTCAATAGCGATCAAGTCTCCATATGATCCACTATCAGACTCTACTTCTATTGCGAGTTGGATATTCTGTGAAATATCTGACATTTTCCTTCCTTTTAAAAAAAACCTTTTGGTCAATATTGTTATTGGCCTCCTATGGTTAAAATTGGTGACGTTACCCTTTTTCGGTAACAGGGTTATTATTTCTGTATCTCATGTTCCAATAAAAAGGTAACACTTATTAATAATGACATACTTTTCACCTGAAATATTTCATGCAGTAAAAAATTATTTTATTTTATTTTTTACTGCACAAATGGCTCCTCTCCAAACACCTCGTCAATCCAAGGCTTCGCATGTGTCTCTAAGAGATTGATGTAATGGGCTGCATCGATTTTTTCATTGTTACGGATAAAAATCGAAAGCTATTTTTTGCCATTAGAAGCTACAACATCCAGGACCAATAGAGAAGCAGATTGTTTGGTCTTAAATGTAAACTTGACATGGTCTAGAATGTCAGCATGCCTTTTGTTACTGATATATCGATCCGTAAGGGAGTTTGAAACCCGATCTATTATAAAAAGTGTTTCATCAGAAAATATAATTGTTGGCGTTCCAGCTTTGAGCTTGTTGAGCAGTATTTTTGATCTCGAGAGCCTTTTTGCTTTAATTGAGTCTTTGATGAGGTGCTCTTTCTTTTACCCCTTGACTTCATCCCCAGGGCATCATGAACGATCCTATAGACTTTACTGGAGGTCAAAGAGATGGCTTTTGCCATCCACGAATGGTCCTGAGTGGATTTCTCTTGATCCGAGCATGCCAGATAAAACTATAGCTTTTGTCAGAACTGACGTCTTCCTCTCATATCCTTTCTTCATTTGGAATGTCCTACGCTCCTAAAATAAGTTTTTGATTGCATAGATTACCTTTTGGCACTTCCCCATAGCCTTAGAGATATCAGTTATCGTCAGTCTGCACAATGACATGTCGACTACATGGCGTTTTACGTCCAAGTCGTCCAGAATATTTTTTCAAAGTGAAAACTAAACAAATATGACTGGTTCTGCATTATATTAGTCAGGGTTTTTTTATTCAAGGCCAGTTATATAAGTTTTACTTTTTTTTTTTTTTTTTTTTTTTGAACAAAGGAGGCTTTGATAACCGTACCGATTTTTTTATCTATTTTTCCAAAACGTGCAGATAAGGAGATAATTTTTATTTATGAACTGTTGGCTTATATATCCTATTATATTTTCTTCCGAAAATATGCCACTATTCTGAATTTATCTCCTGCTTAAAATGATATCACGCCTCCTATCAAAATTATCATGAAAGTATCCTCAAATAGCTTCGGTCCTCTCCAGAACTTTTCGTCCCCAAATGATCTTTTTCACTCGAGGTAAAGATAAAATATTCATTTCTTTCAGGTACTTAAACCGTTTGCTATGACTGGTCTACTTCGATTTTCTCCCTTGTCTCTGCCTCTGCAATCTGAATAGAGACTCTATTCATATTTATTACTTTCTATGTTAACGTTATTATAAAAGGAGATCTGATTAAAAGCTAGTTATCCAAGTTTACATTAAGTTCCTTTGAGTCATCTTCTTTTTTTTCTAATGAATTTACCCGTAGATTAGTGTGATAAGTCACAAGAGACTCGTCAATACAGCGAGTCATGCAAATTGAAGTGGTCTTTCAGACGTCGCCATAGTAATTGATGAAATACCTTGTCTTTTAGAACCCAGAAAGGCATTTCCAATTTATTTCTGGTTTTCGGGTGTCAGAAATCTATAACCATTAACTTGTGATCTAAGGAGAGTTCTGTTCGATACTCCACGCCCAATATCCTAAAGACCCAGCCCAGGGAAAGTAATGCTAGATCTATTCTTGATGTTTTCCATCCTTACTCCAGAATATAGTATCATCTAGCCTCCTCACTTTAAAAACACAAATTAAATTTAGCTCTAAAATCATTTTTTGAAAAACCTTAAGGTTCGGGCTTCCAAATTCGACGATACTCATTAAATGAATCTCTCCCTTAAGAGATATTATTCATATGATTGAATTCTTTTTTTACAGGTCGATAAACCCAATTTCTTAGATATCAACGACTACTTGAACCAACCATCTCCGGTGAAGAATTTGCAATATTTTTTGGGTAAACACCATGCACGCAATTATTAGCAAGAATATGACACGGAAGACCTAACATCTTGCAGCCATATTATATCTGTATGAAGGGAAAGTAACTTCTTCATAAGAGCGTGTCTAATATTCCTGTCTCTTCCTCCTAGAGTGATCAGTGAGACAATTTTATTAATATCGAGCGTATTTTTTATTGAAACCTGATCTTGTTCTATGAAGGCAAATCAAAATATTTCTGGTTTTTTCTTATTCCTAGGTCTCCCTTGTATATCTACAGCCCCACTGCTATCTTCGTCCTCCACGGAAACCTCTTCTTTATCACTTTCCGTACATTTTTCATCAGACTTCCCATGATTACAGTCACCCTTGCTCCTCTGTTATCTTCTTCCCTTCTCCCTCCTCTTTAGACATACTTCCCCATATTCATTGGAGGGGTCCTCCCTCCTTTCATTTCCAGAGCAGACTTTAGTCCCTGTAGTTGTCTCGTCTGCAGCTTTATTTATTTTATCTCGTGGGATCTTATCCTCCTATTCAATTTCAGTCTCAATTTGTTGTTTTGTAGATTCCTATGGTGATTCATCAACCCTGTCTTGTTCGTGAAGACTCGATGAATCCTTGGAGTTTACCTCTTCTGTAAAATGTATGGTGTGGCCGTTTGCTTGGCGGCGAAGACTACCTTTAATCCATTAGGAATATGCCTTTGGTTTGTTAGCCAATTTATGTCATTTCGTTCTACCATGTCTAAATTCAAAGCATTTAGAACATTACTTTATCGCCCTATCAAATTCTATTTGATAAATAGCTTTATGAAGGCACATTTTTGGTGGTTCCTTTTGACAGAATATTTAAAGAAGAACTGGGATGCTTTAAAAGATGGTAAAATTATTGAAATAAAAGAGAATTTTTCATGTCTTAGGTATCCATGGGCTTTGGTTTGGCTACTTTAATACTTTCTACTTTTATGAATTGGGATAGTTGATCTGCAACTTCATCATACGTCACTTACCCCCAAGCATTTTTTAGAGGTATATTGAATGTTCCGTCTCTACTTAAACGGTCCGAAAATTCTCGACATTTGACTCGTGCTTTGAAAAAATTATTTTTCCTATCCTTCAAATCAATGAACAAAGGAAAATGTGTTCTCTCTCCTAGTCTATTCAGCAGTTGAGGCTTCATCAATATTATTTCAGGTATGTGGGGCGTTTAACAAGTAACAGATCATACCTCCATTAAATTAAGACCTGACACATCTCTAGCTATACTGGCAACATTATCCAAACTCATTTGCTGGAATGAGGCTCTTCTACCATTACTCGATTTACACATGAATAACGAGAACTTCAACCAATTATTTTCCATGTTTTGTATATATTTTCCCTCAAGTTTGAATGAATGCCTTTATTATTATTTATTTTTTTTCATTTCAATTCAGGTTTGGGCCGTTATCAGCCACCAGGGAGTGTCAGATCTTCACATGATTCCACAAAATAAAGCTTTGACGGCCGAGTAATTTTAAGACCAGAACCAGATGGGAAGGGGGAAGGGAGTTTCAGGCTGTCAAAAAATAATTTAATGTTCTAGCTGACATAGGATATTTCACGTTTCTGTACCTTATGGTGTTTAAATCTCCCGTTATAGGCTGCAACTATTTTTGCTTCTGTCTAAATTATTGAGATTTGGTTGAATACGGACACACCAAACTTTAACGCAACCTACGTACATCAGTCAGAGAAAAGAGAATGTACAAGGTATAGAGTATTTCTTAACTCTCGTTGATTTGGAATAAAAATATAATGCATGAATTGGCCATTCACAACCCCTCCTATTACAAATTGTTCAGGTGCCCCTGCCTCTCTAAACCAAAGACTATGTTGAACTTTTGTTGCGACAGACCATTGGATATTGAGTATTGGATTTTTTTTTTGTTTCCATATTTCTCTTTCAAAATGAATGATTTTTATTTCAATTCTTAGAATAATATAATATAATATATTTAGATGATATAATCCAATACCCAATGTAAACATCCTTTTTCCTTTTCTATCCTTCGTTTAATAAATACTAGAAAAGAAAGAAACAGAGAGAGGAGAAAAAATCATTTTTTATGATTATTTACCAAAAAAGGAAAAATGCCTTCTTAACATACTTGAATATCACAATTATATTATTATTGTCATTTTATGCATACAAAAATGTAATACGTAATTTATAATTTATGTAAAAGAAGACCAAGATTTTGTTTGCTTTCAACATATGTTTACCATGTAGACTGTTTCATAATACAGCACTTTTGGATTTAAAATGAAGACAGTATTTTCTCTGGATTTTGATCAATTTAAGCTAGTATACAGGGTAGGGCATCAAAACGTGGACTTTTAATGAATGTTAATTCCCTTGTTACTATGAAAAGGTTTAGTGTTCATTTTTTGACATTCTGTTTCCACCATCCTTTTACATAAGCAAACTATACTAATTATTTATCATGAGAGAGCCATAAGCCAAAATGCAGCTTATCTCTAGATGCTAGATTTAATGTGATGAAGATTACGGAGATGGTTAAGTGTTGTAGGAGCCGGGTTTTTAAGTTGGCCAAGATGGAAAAAGTGGAGAAGACCTTTCTAGCATGACAGGAAGTGGAAGTTCTTGTTAAGTTTTAAGAAGAATATGAAGGAGGATTCCTCTAAGTCAACTTCTATGTTGCTCCTAAGACCATAAGGAGGGCTATAATGCACAACTTGGGATTAATTTCTTTCACAAAGATCCCACTCCACCTTCTGACAGAGGGTGTAAAAGCCAAAATGCTTGAGCGGTGAAAGAAAATCCTCACATGAATCAATGGTAAATTGTAAAAAATTTCTCGGACTAGAAGATTTCAAAGTTGATCAATTCCACAACCGACAGAACGACTGCAGGCTTTTAGGAATAAAAAAGAGGTACAAGGAGTTTACCATACCAAATATCCGGCCCAAACAATTGTTCGCACCTTTGTAGCCTCTGATGGAAATAACACGCATCCGTTCATTTTCAAGGTTATATATGTAGATAATCGTCCAGGAGGCCTACTATAAGTTGCTTAGGTACACCATCTTACCATAGCTAAAGACCAACTACCCAGAGGGTAACTACTTGAGCACTCAGGAAGGCGCCCTCTTTCTCACATCCGCCAAGTGCCAAAAGTTCTGCAGAAATAACATGGGTCGATTCTGATCCAAAGAGATATGTCCCCCTTCCTCACCAAATTTGAACCCACATAACTTTTCTCTATGGTCACTTTTAAGAGGGAACCCAACAGGACCTTTCATACAAATTGGACTCACTAAACTCCTCCATAGCGGCTGCAAGGGACAACTTATCAATCACGATTTTAAAAAAATCATACCTTCACAATCATGTGATTGAATTAATGTTAAAAAATAATTTTTTAAAGCCATTTTTTATTCTCCTAAGCATTCCTTATCTATTTTTTATAATAAGAATGGAGGGGGGGGGGGTGAATTGCAATCACTTTTTCTATTGTGCTCTTGCATGCAAAAACATGATATGAATATAAATTAGAAGGAAGTAATGGTGCAGAGGAATGAAATATTTCACAAAGATCGGGGGAAAAAGAGAAGGAAAGGTTAAAGGAATGATGAAGTAATCGTTATATAATTTAAATTTGCCTATCAATCAATTTAATGAAACATAAATATCTGCCAATATGAGGGTATCAGCTATTCAAATATTTATAAGTCAAATAAATTTTAATATAAATCCAGAAATATCCCGTAAGTAGTCTTGAATCGGTATAAAAAAAACTGCAGTGCAATCAGTCCGGTCCTAATAAAATGTGTCAGTCCTAGAACTGGTCCTCATCAGTCATGGTAACTACAAAAGCTACTAGGGCGTAGCTACAAGTACAACGTCCTCTCAGCTTCTTAGTATAACTTCTTTCAAAGAGACAAGATACCTGAAGTTTAAAGTAGGATATGTCTTGTTTGAACGAATAATACTGAATTATTATACGTTCAAACTATGATGCATATCTTTCTTTGTTTTTAAATTCTTCAATCCTCGCTAGGAGTGAAGAAAATACAAAGATAATTAGGACTGTAGGACAGACCAATTGCTCCTTAGGACTGCTGTATAAAAAGACCGATTAAAAAAACTAATAGGGGGGAAACTGATCAGGCAATCAGTTATAGACATGTTCCAACACAACCTGTAGGTTGTAATACTCACGTGCAGACACTTTACTAAAAGCCTTTTTACTGAGAAAGTAATAAATATATTTAATGAAGACTTATGGCTACACTACTTTATATTTATTATTCCCATTCATGTTACTCCAATCTTAAAAGATGTTTTTATAACAAACTGCAATTATAAGGGTGTATTAATATATAACTAACTCATCCCAAAAATTTCCATCTCTTTAGATACACACCATTTTCAAAAAACACATACAAGAAAATATACTTGTCTGGAGAGATAAAAGACAATTTATCTCCAATGACCACCTTATTACCTTGCTTAAAAGCTGGGGACTGGGCTCAGTTGACACATAAGTATTTTGGAAAAATCTAAGCCTTTGTCGGCTAAAAATACTCAGGTATAAGCATATAAGTTTGGGTAAAAATAATCAATTGAATATGGATTCTAAGACAAATATTTTCTGGGCCGAATGAAGTTTTTAATATCATAAGGACCTTGTATAATTATTGGTATAGAATGGCAGTTTCTTGGGAAAGTTCAATCTTTGGTACTCTAATTTCTGTAGGTCCTCTCAACTATTAATGCGTCTTAGAACTGTCGATCAGTACTATAAAGAACTTGCCTTAACATCAATAGGCGAGTTGAAAAGGTGCCCAGGAAACATTTCCGAATGGATTCTTCATAACTCGTTCTGCTAATTTCCTACCACCAGGCCCGCCAATACCCTTCTTCATAGGAATTGTTTCAGTGGTAAGGAGAAAAAAAGTAAAAAAAATCATGACCAAAAAAAAAGTCAACAGCAATCTTGTTGGTGGCAAAGTGTTAGAAGAACCTTAATATGGAAGAATCAAACAGAAAATAATTCGAAAGTCGAATAAAAGGGATTGTTAATGTTTTAATCTGCAAAGAAGCTGTAGAATCTTTGTTTCATTTATTTTATTTTTGTGATCGAGTGAGACCTCTGATATCTATTGTGGAGAGCATCATTACCAATAAGTCTGGTATAAGTCTGAAGATTGGCTCATTGCTCTTACAATAGGAGGAAAAAATAACTTCTTAATGGAGGGGATAATAGCAAAGAATCTTACGAAAATGTATGCATGCAGATCAAAAAGGACTCCTATTCCAGTACATCTCAACACAACAATCGTAAAATATATGGATTCAATGTACTTATAAACCATACTACATTTCATATTTTTATTGTAGAAAGGGGACATTTCCCCATTTTTTAACAACTTTTATATCATTCATGCGTTTTGAAATAACTGGAAAAAAATCAAGCATTTTATTTTTTTAAATGGGAGCAAAGTGAATGGGAATCATTAATTAAGAAACCACACTATTACATGGGCTCTGAACGATTTCAGTGGGGAATTAAGAATGTATTTTTCTATAACATTCCATGGAAGGATTGTAAAGATTAATCAGTTTCTCTCATTTTCTTGGTAGCACTTGATTCAATGGAATTCCTACAATCAAATATTAATAAAAAAAATTGAGATGGGTGCTGAAATGATGAAAAAGAAAAATTTATTCATGTCTTGACTTTATCTACACAGGTAAGTCCTTTTACAAGCATAGCAATCGAAGTTAATTGAGTTGTTGTTCCTGTTTCAACTAATTATTGTTTTCAGATGAATACTGATTGAGCTAGCACCTTTAGGGGTCTTTCCTTTTACTTTATTAAGTTTAAGTACTACAAACTTCCCTCAAAATATAATTGAAAATTGAAAAAACTTTTTGGACCCCTTGGCACCACAGCTTTTTAAATAAAAGTTCCAGAAAAATCAACATTTTAATTTTTTTAGTATTCCCTTCTGTGTCAATCATTAGTAACATAAATAGATACAATTTTCTCTTCAAAGTAGGATAATATAGCCCGAAAAAGCTTCATGATTTTCATATTGACTAAATAAATAAATAGTACATTGTTCAAAGCATGAGTTTTTTTAAAGGTTAACTTATTTAATTTTTGTTAAAGTGACAAACATCTTAAATAAATACTCAAACTGCGGTAATTCAAAAAATTAAAATCTATTATTTTTCAATAATAGCTTATCTAATAAAAGTATTTCAAACGACATAAGGCACCCTTCCAAAACAATTGTTCACTCAAATACCAAATTATAGAATAATAAGAATTGATTTATTTTGGGGGGAAAGGTTACAAGATATCAACAATATAGGGCAGGCTCTAAGGTAAGTACTAGGAACTCCTTTGGGAGTGGGGGCTGAATAGATTTTTTGTTCAAAAAGACCATAAAAATAAATAAAGTATTCACCTTTTTAGAAAAAAATATTTAAATATATAAATTAATATTACAAAATGAAATATGGACACAGTTTAATTAAAAAATTTATTAGAAGATTTGTATTTTTATAAAAAATAAAATATACTTTTCGAATATAAAAAAAAATCCTTCCATAAATACACGTTTCTCAAAATGTTCTTTTACAAAAAGATAGTATTATAAAAAAATATTTTTTTTTTAATCAAATTTTATAAAAAGAATAAAAAAGAAAGGGATTAGTTTGAAATATATAATAATTCTAACTATGTCAAATTTGGAACACAAAACCGAACTAATAAGTGAAAATCGGATCAATTTTCATGGTATAAACAAAAAAGAATAGATTAACTCAGCATTAAATTTTGCAACTTTATGCAATACGAATTAATAAAGGCTTGTATGTAATAGGTCATTAAAGAGGAATACGTAAATACATTTATGAACATTATTGGCTAAGTATGAACTCTTAATAGATCTCACAGAGTCTATCTATTAAGGAATGTTTAAACTTAATATTTGAAAAACAAAAAATTAAATTAAATTAAATTTTTCCAATTTTCTTACAAAAATTTATTTTTCTGTAAATAGTTATGGATTTTTAAAAATTTCTGCGAAAAATTTAATTTCCCATTTTTTTCTCCAAAATATTGTCATTGTTGTATTTTTTTTCAAAAAAATGATAAAAACTAAGCCCGTCTTCAAAAAAAGAATATATATATATATGTAATCCCCTTTACCAAGTATGAAAACCAAATTGTTAATATTCTAACTAGTGTTATGTATGGTGTAGATAAGTTAATTTTGACGATTAATAGATTGTATTAAAGAGGAGGAAATGAGATTATCTCCTAAATAAGCCTGTTAAAATTTATATAACTTAAATCTAAGTTACAGTTTATTACAATTAATTTATAACTTATCAAAATATTGTAAATATCTTAAGTAGCGAGAAGCAAATGTTTTTCGAATACAAAAAAGTTATCATTTTTCATGAAATCTTTACCTAAAACCCTGGCTTTTTTCTTCCAGCCTATTAATTTGTGGGATTTGTGACTCTTGTTTTCATCTAGAGATAACATGCAAGGGCTGTTGAGCCTCTGAAATTTCAGGGCGAGTCCGAGTCTGACTTGAATTTCAATTTTGAGTCCCGAATCTGGCAAGTCACACACTCGGATATATATATATGAATACGTATATTTCAATATGTCTATTTATCCTAATGAACAGTATGACAAAAAGATGAAAAAACATTCTCATACTATACAAAGTGGTCCACATCCAAGAGTATATGACTACTATAAACTTAGTTATATTCAAGACGAAACACTTTTGTTTCGATTGTCCATTTTAAAAATACTGTATTAAAAATGATAAGTATTTACATATCCCAATTTCTTAAGAAAATGATTGCATTCAGAAGATCCTCCTTTATTTATGCCTTCTGGTCACTTAAAATGAATTTAAATGTAGAGAACAATTGTTCAACACTCACTTGTGACGATGGCATTAACGCCAATATGTACACAAAGTCTGATCAATACATGCAAGGATATTTTTGATGGCGTTAAATGATGTTTTTCTTGATGTTGAATTCCATCCTCAACATTGCCATCCTATAATGCTATTTTTCTTAAAATAAGGTCAAATTTTTGATTACTTCTTTAGCCCCGGACTGACAGGGGCCTTAAAAACTTTTTTGAATAATACAAAATAGAAGAAAGCACTCGCACTAAATTTAAACAAGTTCAAGTCCTAAGAAAACGTAGCAAATCTGCAACTCTACAAGTGCGAGTTCACAGCCTTAATAATGTGTATAGAGTGGTCGAGAATTAGAGTATCATTAACTTTTGAGCACTTTTTGGGACAAACCCCCTCTTTCCTTCATCTTCACGTCACGCCAAACTGTTCAAAACAAGGGAAAGCAAACTCAAGAAGATATTGGTTTATTGTAAGACAATATTAAATCTGTAAAATAATTTAAATACTTTTTCTAATCCTTAGAATAACCTGTAAATAGTTTAATATTTTTGATGGGACTCAAAATTCAAGATCCCGCTCTATGTCAGCTGTTCCCCACCTTTCTGGTGCCGTGATCCCCTTAAATTCATTGGCTAAGTTGGAGTGATCCCAAGGAAACAAAATTAGTTGAGTGAACCTTCTTCATTGCATTTTTGGAGCTAACTAGTATTAGGCTTTATATATAATTTATTTTTTTTGAACATTTGACTTCTAAATATCTGAAAATTGATGGGCACAATATTTATAATTACAAAATTTTGTTGCAAATGACAAATTGTGGTTAACAGTTCCTCCTTCAACTTTGAAAGTAATTCCTTACTTTAAAAATTCATCATGAAATTTTCTTATCATAATACTTGTCTCTCTCGATGGGCATCTCAAATTTTCCACAATAAAAAGAGTTTGACAAGACTCAGAATACAAATCTTTTTCTCTGCTTCCAGCATCTATCTCAAGCTGATGTAGTAGATACCTCCACTTAGTTGTATGTACCAGCCGAACCTTCTTTCGATGGGATCAGACTGGATCATGCCGAGGAGAACATAGGAGAAGTCTTCATCTAGGAGAAGATACTTTTCCAGATCTGCTGCAGTAAGGCACGTCCGCTTTGTTACTAGGAAGGTTTCTGCTGTGAGGCCAGGTGCTTTACTGTTTTGCCACTCGATGAGAAAGTCGACAAAATCTTTCAAAAAGAGAGGTCAAGTTTGTTCTTCTCAAATATTGGTTCCCGAAGCTCATCTCACTTTTCGTAGCCAACTCCAGGTATCTTGACGTTTAGGATATTCCATATAGTTCTGACAAACTCTGAAAATTCGGATGTGTCTTTAAACTCAGGTCTGTTGTCTTCTTCGGAGTAGTACTTCAGTGATCCAATTGATGATTCGTGAAATGCTGTTGTAGTTCATTGAACTTTTAAGACCTACATGACATGGTCGTAGCTTGAGTTGATTGAGTCGCTTTAGGAGTTGAGAGGTAGTTGGGACAGTTTGGCCATAGGGATGGTACTACATCTGGTTTGAGGTACCTGTAAAAGATGGACAGTTATAAGTATACGCATCAAAAGTGACAGCTGTCTTACCTCTTCTTTAGAGCCTTGCAAAGGGTCTGACTTCTTTTAGACTCACAGATGAAATCAGGGTTGTTGAAATGCAGGGAACACATCTTTGTACTTTTGAATGGTGCCTAATCTATCTTCTTTAGATCTATTTCTCTTGGAATGACTCTCAGCCAGGCGGTATCAAGTCCAGGGTTTCTCTCTTAGTTTGACCACAGATGGATCGTAGCACCAGACTGTTGTGGCTCGTTGTCATAGCCTGTGCTACACCCTGGAGCACAACACTTAGTGGGCATGATTGGAATTATAAACACAATAAAGATGGCGTCCACAAAGTAACTAATATATATTAGTTGTTATATTACCATACACGTTGCATTGGTTGTTTTTTCAATAGACCCATGTTGCACGTGTATTTGAATTTATGTTTGCGTGTGCCCGGTCCTGCTTACAGAAGTCCTTGATTAGGGCCATTCAACGTCAAGTGCACACAATTTTTTTGCAATTTACGGGATGATCACCACCGATATTGATTATTTTTGTTGAGTTGGCTTTTTATATGAAAGAAGAGAGTGTCTGAAATATTAGGGCTCAGTGTCTCACCTGGGCCGTTCTAGGCCCGCTCAATATTGGGCCTAATGCAGTTTACCAGTGTTTTTTAGAAGCCAATAATTCCTTTCATAGTGACTCGGTTTTAACAAAAATTACGTCAAAAGATGCCCAAGAAAACAAACTACAATTTATATTGTATCATAATCTTATTTAAAGCAAAAATAAAAGTTTGGGGGTTTGGTGCAACCTTAATGGCGCCCCTGCCAAGCACCAAAGGGATTTTGTTTTAATTTTGGTAGAACATGTCTTAATATATGTTTTCAAACATATCCAAAATTTAGAGTGGGATCTTAGTGGGATCATTTCCAATAACAGGATTAACTAAAGTTTGTATATTAGTATCATTCTTTTATATTTAAACTCGTATTTTATATAATATAAATACATACTTTCTGTTGATTAATGAAATAAGTTAGGATTTCAAAAAAAAAAAATCATTATCCATAATCTTTTAAATCGTTTTTGATATTAATAGTGGTAGTTCCTTGTATTATGTGGAGTTTTTAGACGCTGACGAACAGAAAAACTTAATTAATAGATAAGTTTATTCACTTAGAAATCCTCAGTGTTACTCTCTGTTAATTATGAGCACACATACACTTATTTACTCAATACTTGGATGTTCTCTTCTTCAACAATGAAAGAATAATGATAACAGCTGGAAAAAACATAAAACACTCCTCAGGTTGCAAACAATAACATAACTATATTGAAGTTATATCCCCAAATATATGTACTTTTCTTTTTTTAATATTACGCTCTGAACCTCAGCTGGACATGCTTATTGCTAAACCTCCTCGAAAGTCACATTCATAGAAAAAACGAGCCCTTTTAAATTCCCTATCAATACAAATGTCCTTATTAAATATGATGTCAAATTAAAAATGTTAGATTTCATTTTCAATCAGAGTAGGTAATCAATAATCAGAGGGATTGTTTATATAAAATTCTTTTAAAATGTATCTCAAATTATATATATAAGTAAAAATGGATCTGTGTAAAGAAAGAAGTAAGTTTAGGAATTAGAAAAGGAAAAACAGTTGTTGCGTGTGCATTCTTCCCTATTTTTCATATAATTTTTTTTTAAATACGTAATAAAATAAATATACATGTATTTAAATACAATTATAATATTTTCTGTGTACTAGTGCTATTTTAAATATAGAAATTTCTCCTTTTTATTGGTAGTACTTCATTTTCTCCCCTCCCCACCCCAAAAAAAAAAAAATAATAATCATATAACAGGCAGCTGATATTAACAAAGGTATTTCCGAACTACCATAAGTCCCCCTATCACCTTCTCCTTCCGCTCTTACAAAAACTTCATCTCTAATAATGGGGAAATCTGTATAAAATTTTGCTAGAGCATTAATTGCTAATAGAGTTATACTGTGGAAAAAGCTGTTAATAAATTATATAGAAGCAAAATTTGTTTATTTTGTACAATGTACATATTATATAAGATACCAGGGTCTATGCCTTTTAAGACCGTAACAAAATTCCAGAAACAATTGCTAACATCTAAAAGGATTAAATTAAACTATATAACTTTTAATTAATCAAGCACAGAGTTACATTCTTTTTTCTTTTTTTTAATATTTGCGGGAAGGTCACGTTTTAAATTGTTTAAACATAAAATAACTGAACGGAAGCAAAATAAAATAATAAATCAATAAAATGATTTGTGCAGACTTTCTATCAAGGATACTATCAAACACTATTATTTTTTGTTTATTGATCAGGTAGAAAATGAATGAATTTGTGGTCTCGTAAGGTAAAGGAACTACATACTGAACATGTCCTTACTTTTCATCTACCTTGAACATTTCCTCTAAATTAAAGAGAAAACAGACTCAAAATCAGTTGCTAGTTGCTGTAGCGTTGGGTTTCAGTATGGAAATCCTAGACCGGTCTGAGACTGTTTCAAATTTTGACTTATTCTGTCGAACTTCCGTCTGGATTGGTCTTTTAGCCAAATTCGCTCTACAAGAAAAAAAAATCTTTATTCAGTCCCGTGTAATGTTTTTTTTTTTTTTTTTTTTTTTTTGGAAAAGAGCAAAAAATTTATAAATTTCCGTCCTCAGTTTGAATTCCAATCTACTGTTCGGGGTTTGGGCCAAAATATTGGACAGATCGGTAAGAAAAAAAATACTCAAGACCAAAGCGAAATAATTATTCCGTCTGAAACCGAGTTTCAACAAACTAGTAATAGTTAACCAATTCTTCACAACTATGGAATTATTACTAAGTAATTATTGAACTTTATTCATACTAACTTAATAAGAGTTAATCAACGTTTACAACACTAATAAAGGTAAAAAATGCACATTGAACTTCAAAATATAGTGTTAGTGAGGTAAAGTTGTGGAAACGGTCCATTTAAAATATTTTTTAGTCTCTGAATACTCTGTTCGTGAGCTCTTTTTTAATATCTAGATTTAAAGGAGCAAAGTTGATTTGTATGCAAGTATTTACGTAAACTCTTTGGTATTTATAATAATATCAACTCTTGCGTCTATCAATCTAGAAGGATGTTCCATTAAGGGAATTAAGACATTCCATTATTTGACAATAAGATAAAATTTAAATATACGTTGGAAAATCACATCCAGAGTTCGCTCTAGAGACTAAAATACTCCCTGGATTATCAGTGATCAGAATTTTTTCTGGTGTGATGAATGTGCTCATGAAAAAGGAGAGTTATACTGATGTATTGTTGGTAGTTATCTTCTATATTATTAAAGCAAAGTTTGTCTGATTATTCTGGACAATGCCAGAAACGACCGCTACATAAAATTACTTTCGTACTTCCATTTATAACCTAGCAATTAACACAGCTAATTATTATAAATAAGAAATTTATGTACGTACGATTTTAATATGATTTATAATCATACACAGAAGAGGGCGAGAATGATCACGACCTTTCAAAAACCATATATTGGTTAGTACATTTGTGCCTATAAATAAGGTATCAAATGCACATTTCACAGAGATATATTGTCAAAACTTGTATGTATAATGGAGTAAGGAGATTCTGATCCGTACAGTTGCAAAGAATATGAACTTAATGCGTGCGAAATTAGGTATATTTTTGAAAGTTATCTGATAAATTTGCAGAAAAAAGGTTATCGTCAATTTTGTCATTTCTAAAAAGAAAAGATTATTTGTTCACTTTTCCAACAGTTTCATTTTTCAAATTTTCTAAAAGTTTCATTTGTCAAATTTTCTGAAGAAAAATATTTTTGTCAAAATTTTGAAAGATTCGAGAAAAATCCAACACACACAAAGAAAAAAATATAAGTAACGCCCCAAGTTAATATAATATATTGGAGATAAAATGAAATCATTTCAGTAGTCATTTTTTTTTCTTTCTTTAGGGAATGTGTTATAGCACAAAGCTTTTTTATAGGTCATAAGAGCTATTAAAATTGAAATAGTTTTTTTTCTAACTGCAATTAATTAAATTAAAAGAAATTTTTACATTGTATGTGTGTATCCACATGATACCAATGAGAGTTTTGTTGTTGTTTTTGTTTTTTGTTTCAAATATGCTTTAAAACATTAACATACAAGTTTACATTTGATATTAGGGACATTAAAAAACATGAAAAATAATGTTTAGTCATTGACGACTTAAACAATGCATTTTTTTCTTATCTATCTAGTTTATAGATACTACACAATAAACATTCCATAAAAGAAAGTTTAATTCTAATTGGTTTTTTTTTCTTCTTCTTCAAAAACATAGTTTTCAATGTGACGGTCATAAAAACAGTGTCTAGAAATGAATAAAAAGAAATAAGTTAGGTACAAAATTAATATAATATGTTATACTAATTATGTTAATCGTATGTAGAGGAAATCCTCTTTTTACGACTCTTCATTTTCTCGTGTTGCCGACTCAAACAATTATTATGGAATCGGTTTGACTCTAATTAAATGCTGCGTTTGTTTTCAAATTCGAAAACCCAAGCTGACTTGACTTTTATAAATAAACCACAAGTAAAATGTTTAGAGTTTCTAGTGCTGTCCCTAATCAGGGCCGTTCGTAGGATTAAATTTTAGGTGGGGCTTGTTTTGTATTATTTTTTTTTTTTTAAATCAAAAAATTATTTTTTTGGGGGAAAAAATGAAAAATTAAATTTTTTGGAAAAAAATTCAATTTAACTTTAAATATTTCGAAAAAATTATATAGTAGAAAGCAAAAATTCATTAATTGGGAGGGGGCTTCAGCGCCTCCAGCCCACCCCCTGCAAACGCCCCTAAGTGTGGATTAAATACCAGAAATTCGAATACAGAACCTATTATCGAGTTAAATATGTCTATAAATCCAAAAATTATTTTTTTTTTGAAGAAAATTTCAAAAAATTTCAGTAGTTCAAAAAATAAATTAATTTTTGGAAAAAAATTTGAAAAATTTACAGTAGTTCACAAAAAAAAAATTTTAAACCAAATTACAATTTTGTAGATTAAAAAATTTGAAAAATTCAAAGCTATTCACAAAAAAATTAAACATTTGGAAAAAAAATTCAAAAATTAAATTTTAAATTTATTGGAGAAAAATTTGCAAAAATCCATTGATATTCATGGAAAGTTATATTTTCCGGAAAAATTTTTTAAATATTAAATTTTCTAGTGGAAAGCAAAAACTCCTTAATATGGGGGGGGGGGCTATACCTCCTCCGGCCACCCCTTGAAGACACCCCTAATAATCCGACCTATTTTCTGTGGAGAGAGACTAGACATATACCACGTTTTGTTCTATTACAAATTGCTCGATTTAAAAAAATATATATTTATACCAAACATTACTCAGAGTTATTGGGCATCGACAGACTGATAGAGAAACTTTACTTTAATAATATAGATATACACTCTTTGAAATGCTTGGAATGTTTACTAGATCACACACGTTCATTCAGCTATCTACTAGTGCTGCTTTTGTGGATTTTTTTTTTACAATAGTAGTCTTTGTTTCATTTGGTCGAACACTGCAACGCTTCTTTCCGCAGCTTAAATTCATTTAACCAAAATTTTACTTTTGTAAACGAAGGCACAGACTCACACAGTGTAGAATCTAGTTCAACTTTCATATTTGATGGGCTGAGGTTTTTCAAATAAAACTATTGTATCACATAATGATGACCAATTTTTTCCATTTTCAACAATTAACAGACATTGTTAAATATTGATGGCTACCAAACAAATACTAATCAACGTGGCGTCCTGAAACATATGCTTTATATGTAGATTGTGTACTTTTTAATACAGTTATATTTTTTTCAAACAACTATCTCAATTTCTTAATCAGGCAGGGTACTTCTGGGACCGCTCTCCTAGTTAATTTTTTCTCCTTTCTTTCCTTTTCTAATTTATCGACTGGAGTCCATGCTTTACTGAATCAATCTACCCAACCTTTTTTTTTAAATTACAAAACCCAATCAATATTACGTCAATAAGAAATGTAAAAAATGAATTTTGGATTTGAATCTTGTCGTAAAAACAAGTATTTACTTTTTTAAATACATAAAATATATAAACTCATAAATAGATTGCTGCAAGGGGCAATAAAAATTATAATAATCCTTTAGAAGCAATAACTTATTTAGTTCTCTCCCTCATTCAATACATATACAATATATGTACTTTATACTTTGGAGAAACATATCCTCATTTTAAAAATGATTCCAACAAGGAATCGTTTACATATGAATACAACAATAAAAAGACCTTAGAGGTTTATTTGAATATATAGTCATTATCATTCATGCTAGTATTAATTACATACCTTGAAGCTGTAGTTCATATGATTTTTTAAATTCTGGCTCACAGTGTGCCAATACATAGATAAAGACCATAAAAGATGTTGCTCCTCATATTATATTCCTAAAGGTCCATAAAATATGTCCTAGAAAGTGGAAGCAGTTTTTTCTTGAACAGGATTTTTTTATTTTCCAAAGCTTTTGTCATTAATAGTTAGTTATTGACGACGGAACAACTAAGTATAAAGTAATAAATAGTGCTTGTGCTCACAAAAGAAGGAGAGTAACAATGAGGGTTTGTTCCTTGGGAGTTATAAATAGGTCTGTCAGTTGTTAAAATTAGGCACTAGCCAGTAGGGCTTGTCAATGTTTTCTAATTAGCCCTGAGAATAATTTACTTCTCCAGAATACCACAATAATCATTTTTAGACTATTACAGGGCTAGTATACAGGTAATTTTGTTTTAAAGTAAGATAAGTTTATAAATTATCAAGAATGTATCCATATTTAACTTTCTAAGGCTTTAAAATACAACTGTATTCATTGATATATCCAAAGAAAATACCTATGAACTTGGTATATTTACGGATATATTTAATTTGCTTAGATTCGAAGGTAAAACCATATAAATTACTGTTTTGTTATATAAGAAACAATGCGCTCTACGGAATATATAAAATAGATCGGTGTAATGGAAACTTGTTGATTGTTCCGCGCTTAGTAATGTCAGTTTGATTAAAAAACATTTTTGAACTACATAGGATGTGAAATATTGCAAAATATATCTTTTAAAAATATATTTTAATTAGAAATCCCCCATAATATTTGTTTTCATTGTCTATTCACTGGTAAGACGTTGACACAATGTCAATAGATTTGAACCCAAAATTGTCTGTGTATATGTTGTATTTAAGGTACGGTATTACATATCCAAAAGGAATAGATAATGGCCACCCTACACTAGACTGGCTGGTTTTTTTACGATTCACGGGCTAGCAGGATAGTTGATTGTCGATACCTTATTATAAGTGTAAGCCTTTGTTGGATTCGAAGTGGAATTGAGGATCAGCATCGTTTTAATTCCTGGTTATATCATTGCTTGATACAAAGTGGGATTTGGGTTTATTTCTTTCATGTGATAGCAACTCACACCTAATCTAATTAAACGTCATGACAGCTAAGCTGCTCTCCTCTCAAACATTTTTCAAATTGTCTAAGTGAACACATTTATTTTTTGTTTCTCTTATTTTTACATAACGACGGGAATGTGACTAGTAATTTCATTCCCTGTCTATTTATTCTTAGTAATTCCATTCCCAGTAAATCAATTCCCACTTTGAAGATGGATATTTTGTGACGCCATACATATGTTTCTAAACAGGTTGAATTAGACGATGAAGAAGAAGAAAAGTAATGCCGAGATTTAATTATATTTCCCAAGATATAAAAAATAACCACAGATCGGGATCTATTCCTACTCATCATTAAAATTTATTATTCATTCGTTTCTAATCCATCAACACCTTAAATCATTAATACACGTCTCCCAAACATCACTAGTCATCACTGAAGAATGGATACAAGTTAATCAAAAAACTAAATATTACGATTAGAAAAGGAAAAACAGTTGTTGCGTATGCGCTTTCCTGTTTTGGTTCATTATTTAATAGGTCATCGATGTGTTTCCCACCTATCCTTGTAATAAACTGTTTTAAAAATCCATAGTAAAATAAGTATATATGAATTTATAAATAAGTATAATATTTTCACTGTACTAAAACTATTTTAATCCCCCCAAAAAAAAAATGTTATAGCAGGCAGCTGATATTAACAAGGGTTTTAATTCAGTTTTACCAAATGTCTATCCCCCTCCCCCCTTATCTTTGCGCTCCAACACAAATCGCATCTCTTGCCATTACTCATCTCTAGTGCCGACTGCCAAGCCCTCCTCTAAAGCCTTAAAAAAACTACAAGCTAGTTAAGGAACATAAATACCATCTTCAAAGTGGAATGAAATGTCCGGAGATGAATTTTAAAGCACTCAGCGGGACTTATGTTATGCATCTTTGTATATTCCCAAGTTCCTTTTTCCAAAATATCACTCTTCTTCAAAATCTACCCTCCTCCAACAAAAATGAAGATTTCAAGAAATTAAGACTCTCGAGACCAAAAAATTGTTTTTACATCCTTAGTTTCTAATTAAAAAATACTAATTCGACAGAGAACACACATAAAGTTCAAAAATGTTTTTAAAAAATACCAACACAATTACTTGCTTCATTTATTCTTACTTGTTAGGGACAGTAAAAGGCTTTTGGCTGGAGCAATTTCATAAAAAGGATGTATGGAAGGAATATAATTTATTGACATCACTTAATATGTTCGGTTCAAGCTTAAGTTTTTTCAGGCTTGTTTCCTAATCAAATGGAACAGATTAATCAATGAGAACAAAACTATCTATTGTAGGTAAATAAATGATATATTTTATTGAATTCTGGAATAGAAAATAAGAAACACATTAAGCAAACGTTGCTATCCGTCATTCAACTATATTTTAAAACATTTATGTATATAGGTACATATGTGTATAAACATAGGTTGGTATATTAAATCAAAACCACAATCCACTTATTTAAAAACTTTTTGTGGCTTGAGCAATGAAGAGAAAATATGTTCATAATTAGTCATTAGTTAAATTTCGTTACTTGCGAAAAAAAAAATGAATTTATGCTTATGGTTTTATAAATCAAAGTCATAAGTTACTGAATCATTAACATTTCATGAAATTAAACATACTCGTATACATACTAAAAGTTATTTCTTATAACGACCGCATTATTTTATAAAATTCAATTAATATAAATCAAATTCAAAAAAAATTATATATTGTTTCTAATATACTTTGGAAATCGCGTAAATAAATGTTTATTTAATTTATCAGAGAGTGTTCACTGAGTATATGTATTTCCTTCGAATGGGATATAAACTATAACTAAGTAACCAAGAGCCTATTCTTCCATAAATTATAAAATATGTTTCTTAAAATTGATTCTTTTCTCTTCCATATACCATATTCGTTATATAAAAGCAGTTTCATAAACAAATAATTATCCATATCCTATATAACTTGCATACGATAACACCAAGGGAATGTTTCGAGAGTCTGGGGTAGTAATAAAAATTGTGTGTATTTCGGGTATGTTAAAAAACCAAAAATCAACATGGTAACCCTGAAAATTTGAAGAATATTTTGGATAAGAGCAGTATAACTGTCATGACGTTTAATTATATCGGCTATATAAGCTGTGACGAGGGAAGAGGGAGAGAAGGAAATAAACAAAAATTACTCCAATATTGATACCCAATTCTACTCTGAGCTTACAATTATAACTTGGAAACAAATCCTCAAGGTTAATTTCCGTATTTTATGAATCCACAGGAATGTTCAATCAGGTTTTGATCATAATTAAATGCATAGGAAAGGAAGTTCACTAATCAGGAGTTAAAATAAATAAGGAGTCAGATAACAGCTAAGGAAAATGAAATGGTCATTCTTCAGATCACCATAAAAAAACTAAAAAAACAGGGCAACTAAAAAATACATACCATTTACATCACTAGTCTGTAGATCGTCCCTGAGGAAAAGACAAAATGCTGAGAACTTTTTTTTGGGATAGAGGGGAGTGTTAACTTTTTCATAACTTTTAGAGGTCACATTTCTATTTTTTTCTAGTATAAAGGCTACATAAGTCGAGTCGATCTAAGTCATGAAGGATAGATTTTAGTCGATCAATTATGAAACGAAAACTATTAGAAAAGGTGTATTAGAAACAGCGTCACGAAACTCAAAACATTTAATGAAGTTTAATTATAAATCAAGCCGTCAAAATATAATATCAAGTTCACTCGGATTTTTTGGAATTTGAAAATCGACTCACCATTTGAGTCGAGTCGAACCTAGTATTAAATTGCTTGAGTTGACACAACACTAGTTTTACAACAAAGTTTACCACTTTTTGACGAAGTTTATAAATTCGACATTTTTAACAGAATTTTATTAGATTAAGTTGTTTTTACCAATGCCATTTTTGCCCTTTTTTTAAGAAAGAAAATTTAACAAAATTAATTTCCCTTTTTGAGAATTAAAATTATGCTAAACATTTTGACAATATGTATATAGATTTTTTTAGATTTATTTTTTTTAAAGTTTGACAAAAACTGCTGCTCTTATGTACAATGTCAGTCCCTACTTCCTAAGATAAAGTGCAAACATAGGGAAGTACTTTCAAATATTGGAAAAATCTATGGAAATAAGCTACCCTACATACTGCAAATTTGGTTCATCTGATATTCAAATACAAATTATAAAGTGCCATCACTTCAAAAGTTATAAGTTCCGTCAATATTAACATCGATGAGGAAAAAATAATATTAAACATATAATCAAAAAAATATGTTGTCTAAATTTAAAATGGGTCCTTTTATACTTTTCCATACTTTACATCTTCCATAGTTATAAATCTATAATCAGGATGTTAGTATTGATGAAGTGGAAGTCAGGGTAAAAAAACCACATGAGAGAATGTGATAATAAATATAGTAAATTTAACAGACAACATATCTACTGATAGAGATCACTATAAACTACAATCATAGTTGTAAAAAGTATAACCTGCTGGCATACTTTAAAAAAAAAACGAAAATTAACGTTGTCACCGAAACAATTTGATGAGTATTTGGGAGGATAGAAGCTTAGCTATCTTGAGGCTTCATTAGATTAGCTTCAAGTAGCTATAAGATGAAGGAAATACACACAATCCTATCAAGCAAGGATACGGGCTAGAAATACTACGATGTCGATCGTCCATTCTACTCCGAGTCTAACATGGACTTACACTTAAAACTCCACAAAAAATCCTCAGTGTTACTCTTCCTATTCATGTACTAGTTTTACTTTTTGCTTAATTTTTTCGCTGCAGTACTAATTATAACAGCTTTGGAAAATAAGAAACAATGTTCGGGTTGGAGCTACAAAAGTTTCGTGCTCGTCCAATGTCATTTTTTTAAAGCTATAAGTAAGCTCCTTGCTTAGTGATGCATTATAATTTTTAAAATAGAGAGGAATAATCAATAAAATCATTCGTATTTTCCTCCTACAAAAATAGATATTTTTTATACTAACACTCACCTTAATTTAGTGAATATTCACATCCCTACTTTCTTAGATATAATCCATTGTACCACGGTAAGTTTTTACTTCAGTGTGCTGACGGTAAAGACAAAATACATAACCCTTTTTTATTGTCGAAGTGATATTTTTCAAAAAAAAAATATATATAAACACCTTTTTGAACATTTTGGATAAATCTTTTATAAAAGGCGTTTTAAGATTTTTTTTCCCTGACGTATTCTTGTATTCTAGATTTATATTTATTAATTTTTGTCAGGTCCCTTTTATTAAAAATGTGTACGATTTGCGGGGCCACTATTTTTAACACAAAGACACGTTTTCAATTATGTTATTCGTATGAAGTATAATTAAGAAGGAATAAGATATATTGTCATAAAATACATCGGCTTGAATATCATGCTTTATTAACTTTATTTGTGTTCATGATGACTAATAATACTGTACATTGTACAATTTATTATTCAAAACAGAGATCAGTAATACATAATATTGTGTATAAAATCAACCAGGCGAATCCATAAATAATTGATATACTCGTGTTTGTTATGTGATCTTGTCTTAGTTGTTATCAATCAAAACTAATGGCCTATTCATTCATGGGTGCGCCTCTAAAAATACCTACTATGAACTTATTTCGTGATGTCGGTTCTATTTTTTCCTTATGGTAAAAATCCCTCAACCTATTATCAAAGTAAATAAGTAGTAGGAGAAGATACCGCGTTCATTTCAAAAAGGTTTATTGGTGTTAGACCGGAAAGGTCCGTTTATCCTATGGGAAACACGTTTCTAGTCATAACAAAAAATGTTTAAAAAGTGAGTCTCATGTTCATTAATGAATAAAGGATTTGGAATGAGGGATCTGATTCATAACAATCTGTGATGATAGACGATAGGGTTCAACTACGGGATTGAAGAAAAATATCTCTTGGTTTTGGCGGATATGGATAATTCCTCGTTCTCTTATTCCTTCATATGTTACCCACAATGGTGAATATCCTTTAAGTAATGACTCAATTGAATATTAATAGTCATTTAATTCTCATATACCTGGAGTAGAATTGATTTGACAATGGAGTTGTACCTTGGAAACTTGGATGGACATTATGTTTGAGAGGGTATTTCTTCAAATTATCATCTGAAATTAATGCCCTATTCAATTCAAAGTTTGGAGCTCGAGTCAAGATGAATTTATAGTATGAATAATGCAGAACTTAACCCATTAACGCCTAACCAGTTAAAAGCGTTACTGATGGGGCTACGTGTCCTTTTTTAAAAATTCAAAATAGGGTCACTTAAATATTTATTCCTATATGAATACCTGGAAAAAACAAATTTAGTCTCTTTCAATTTGGATTGATGCTCATTAGAGGTATAGACAATTCAACAACAGTCTGACCACCATTTAATTTATGAATTAAATAACCATAATTATTAAGCATAGAATGATGTAAAAGCAATATTCATTACGAGTATTTATTCACATTTAATCTAATTTTCTTGGACTTATGATGGATACATTTTTTCATAGAATTTAATAGGAAGCATATTCTTTCTAACATCAATCCCAGTTTATATGTATAAATTTACAATACACGGTACAACACATCCATTCCACATTTGTATGTAAATGTCTCGTAACACCTTTTGTTTATTATCTTCATTAGTTCATGCTTGATCAGGCAGTATAATGACATTACATAAAAGGATATTACTCCGACTGTGCACGCATTTTATTTCACTAAGATATTATTTTATTCAATTTTTACTAACATAAGTGGAATAATAATGCCTTAATATTAATTTAAGAATTTTATCTAAATACGTAATTATATAAATTACTATGAACAGTGATCTCTCTTTTCTGCATACTCTTTCGGCGTCTTTTTGATTATGCACGTATGTTCTTACGCAATAATATACATCGTAATCAGTTTCCAATACAACGATTGTTTAACAAATAATATGTATGGATAATATTCCTCACTTCTTGAAAATTATACTGAACAAATGATAAATCATATTAATAGTTGTTATTCAGTCCTTTTGCACATTTTAAGTGAGAAGTATATTGTAATCTTTATGGGTCATGAATCATGATAAAAACACTTGTATGAATGTACTTGCCGGCTTTACTTATATAGTCAATACCTTCCCTCTCTATCTTTCTCTCTTTGATAATTAATAGCATATTTTTAACGATATTATAGAGATATGGATGTGCCTATTATAATGTAAATAATTAGTAATACTTATAAGTCGTTAGTGTGGCTCATATGTATCTATTTAAATTTTAACATCTATACAATATTGTGCGTCCATACTATTTTATTACAGTTGTTGTAGCCCCCTCTTTTCTTTCTAATTCTGTTCTTCTTTTAATTCCCTCCTCCTTCCCTTTTCACTCTCTTTTTTTTCTGTTTCTCTCTCTCTCTCTCTCTGCCTGTTCTTGTTTGTTTCTCTCTGGGTTTTCTTCTTTTTTTTACCTGTGAAATAAATTGGAGGACGAGGAGTGACACTGACTAGTGACTCTCTTCGGCGGCTTCTACCCTCATCCTGTTCCTGTATCATGCCTCTGAATGAATCCCAAATACCCGAGATCCGGGTCAAGACTGCGTATTCGGGTAAGATCTTTATAACGTACATCGACCATGGGATAACTTATGATGAAATGTTATCTGAGATGCGTGAGATTTGCGGGTTTCCCTCGTCGCACCCCTTCACGGTGAAATGGGTGGACGAGGAGGGAGATCCTTGCACAATCAGTTCCCAAGCGGAGCTGGACGAAGCCATTCGTTTGTACGAAGTGAATAAAGAGGCGGAACTCGCAGTGCACGTCTTCCCTGGAGCGCCTCCTGCTCCTGGAATGCCTTGTCAGGGAGAGGATCGAAGTATTTATCGGCGAGGAGCGAGACGATGGCGCAAAATGTATAAAGTGAACGGACACATCTTCCAAGCCAAGAGGTTCAATCGAAGAGCTTTTTGTGCTTACTGTCATGATCGCATTTGGGGTCTGGGACGACAGGGCTTTAAGTGCACCAACTGCAAGCTCCTCATACACAAAAAGTGTCACAAGCTCATTCGTGTCATTTGTGATGCGGAAAAAGTGAAGGACCTTCATGCCGTATCTCATCATCGTGGAGAAAGTAACGGCTCATCTTGTCCCGAAACGCCTCCACCCTCCTATGAACAATCCTTCAACAACTCTTCCAACTTCACAGGAGGTCAACTAAGTGATGTCCATGAAAATGTGCCTTCGGGAGGAGAAGAACATGCCAAAGTCGATCATAGAACCGAAGAGGCTAAAATGATCTCTGTGGATGATTTTGATCTCATCAGAGTCATTGGTCGAGGGAGTTATGCCAAAGTGCTAATGGTTGAACTCAAAAAGACAAATCGCATTTATGCTATGAAAGTCATTAAGAAGGAACTTGTTACGGATGATGAGGATATTGATTGGGTGCAAACAGAGAAACATGTATTTGAAACGGCTTCAAACCACCCTTTTCTTGTTGGGCTCCATTCATGTTTTCAAACACCTTCTAGACTTTTCTTTGTGATTGAATTTGTTCGAGGAGGTGACTTAATGTTTCATATGCAGAGACAAAGACGTCTTCCAGAAGAGCATGCTAGATTTTATTCTGCTGAAATATGTCTAGCGTTAAACTTTCTACACGAAAGAGGTATTATATATAGAGATTTAAAGTTGGACAACGTGTTATTGGATCATGAGGGTCACATTAAATTGACGGATTATGGTATGTGTAAAGAAGGAATTCGTCCTGGTGATACAACTTCTACCTTTTGCGGAACACCAAATTATATTGCTCCTGAAATACTGAGAGGAGAAGATTATTCATTCTCTGTAGATTGGTGGGCGTTGGGCGTTTTGTTATACGAGATGCTGGCTGGGAGGTCCCCTTTTGATGTTGTTGGTGCAACGGATAATCCAGATCAGAACACTGAGGATTACCTGTTCCAAGTTATTTTGGAAAAAACCATTCGAATTCCTAGGAGTTTAAGTGTGAAGGCAGCTTCCATTTTAAAAGGGTTTTTGAACAAAAATCCTGTGGATCGACTTGGATGTCATAAAGACTCTGGTTTCATGGAGATCATGACCCATTCTTTCTTTAAAACTATTGAATGGGAGTTGTTAGAACAGAAACAAATTGCTCCTCCATATCGTCCTAGATTAGAATCAGAGAGGGACTTGGCTAACTTCCCTCCTGAATTTACCGATGAACCTGTGCAACTCACTCCAGATGATTCTGGAGTAATCGAAAAAATAGATCAAACTGAATTTGATGGGTTTGAGTATGTCAATCCACTACTCATGAGTGCTGAAGATGTTGTATAATTCCGAGTGAAGCATACGTATGACGAGATTTTGTCTGTTTACAAATCCTATGGTTGAGTTTTTTATCATAAAAAATATTACGCATTTAGTTTTTAAAAAGTGAATCATAATTTTATATATAGACCCGGACTTATTTTAGAAATCCTACATAATATGTATATTTAAACAGATCCATAGTTTATTATTCATGTATATTTATTATCAATATTATTTTTATTCTTTGATACTTAAATCAATTTCGCATTTTAAAATAGTATAGAAATATAAGACACACATACAAATGTATTTGACAAAATGAGACTCCTACGGGAGTTTCATTGATGTTATTTTTATCATTAATAAATAAGTTGTCATAAAACATGTTCTATCACATATATCAGTGCATTAAGAAAGCAAGATCATGCATATTATTTTGTATGTATATTTTTGTTAATCTATCTCCTATTTGTAGATATATATATGCGTTTTTATCCACGAGGTAAAGGGTTGCACTCATAAATTTTAATAGCTTTTATATTTACCATTTTACTGGATTGGTCCATCCACATTTTAAAAAAGAAAATGATACTTGCTGATCTTTTATTTCAATAATAATCAGCGAATCATTCCTTTTTATTAGAATGCTAAATTAGCACTACATGCAAAGAAAAAAACTATCATAAATTTCTACGATATTATATTTTTATTGGAACAATAGAATGGCATAAAAGAGAAATAAGAAAATGTGTAATGTTATCATTTTCTGAATGGACAATTTTAATAGTTATATATATTCTAAATTTATTAGTATTGTAAATTATATTAAGAAATTATGAGAAATAAATATCATCATTCTTAGACATAAGTTTATTTTTATTTCTTAATTTGTCCCTACTATTAAAGAATAAACAGACGAAACGGTGACTACGTGATCAAAAAAATATGCTGACCACGTTGTAACTTTTGTTTACTAAGGGTGTTGGGGGTAGTGTTGTGTCGGTCCATTCCAGTCTTAGGGTTGGTCCTTGGAATTTTTCATAAGAATATCAATGTTTTATTAAGCCAAATAAGATATATGAAATATGTATTAAGATTATTGTTCATCTAATGGGAATTTATTATTATAATACGAACATATTATATTGTTACTTAGATATATACTTTATTCCATTATATAACGGAATACGATTTTACCTTCCTCAAGGAACGACAACAGGGACCGGACAAGACTGGACCGCAGTAAAGCATTAAAAGACCACGGTTCTCTGTCCCAAATAAGGACTGACACAACATTAGTTGTGGGTGGCATATATGTATATTACAGTGCAACCTCCATTAATTGACACATTTAACGGAATTAACAGCTATCAAAGTAAATTATGAGAAGAGAACAAAAAGTTGCATACATCATTAAGGAGAATAATAAAGTTACGTCATCTGTATGATAAAAAAGCGTTATCTAGGTGAGAAAAAGATTTCACATAGAAAATGAATCTTCCCTAGCCAACAAGTGCGTTGCTCTACTTGGCTTATAGCTTTAGACATAACGAAAGGTATAAAACAGAGGGGAGAAGCGCATTTTTTAGTAAGAGGAGATTTATTTGGCTACCTGAAAGCTTAACCCAGATGGTATTACTTTATCATTTTTTGTGAATGCCTACGCAATTTTTTCTCCCCTTTCCCCAAGTTAAATTAAAAGGGTAAATTCATGGAGGTTGCGTAATTAGTTTAGAATAATTTTTATGACACCCTCTACACCTCAAGCAGCCATACAGTTGTCGCCTAGCCAACTATATTTGTACAAATATTCATGGCGTGGTCTTCGTTTCTCCATATGGTTTATAGCTTTGCAGATAACGATCCAAATATATGTACTTTTGTTGATCTCAAATTATGTATGTATTAAATTATCTCCTTTTATTAGTTACATAGAATCTTCTTTATTCGCTCCTTTCCCTCTTTATTTCCGCTCTAAGAAATAACACCTTAGTCTTTCCTAATAAATATAAAAATATATACAATTTAAATTATACACATTCTATTTGGCGAGAAATGAATACATATGTTTCGTCACGTTAATATTGAAATGTATTTTGAGCAACTATTGAATTATATTGACATGAAACGTTTTCCACATCATTAATTTCCATTTTTACGAACTTATGAATAAGAAAGAAAGTGTGTGTATTGAATTGATTTCTTTGTTAGAATCATTAGTTTAAAGAGAGCTCTTAAAAATGAGTTCAAAAACAAAGAGTGATTCATCTTCAAATAAAGATGAAAACTGAAAAGGTTTTAAATGAATGATTCATTAGTATTTATTCTTCTTCGTCTTAAATACTACGAACAGCCTTTTATTAATAATAAAATATAAGAGTGGAGGCAATCTCTAAAATTTATATATATATATTCGAAAACTAAATATAATTTTGGTAAAATCATTTAATTTTAAAAGCTATTTTTACAAAAGTATTTTTAAGTCAGGCTATATTAAGATAGAAATAATGTACGTGAAAGGATTTGACTCAAATCACAAATAATCAAATGACAAAGTAGTTTCAACATACTAACAGTTTTTTGATTTTTTCCTCAGAAGCTATCATTTTACGGTACTAGTTTTGAAAGATGATCATATTCCTGCTTTTATTTATGTATAGTGAAGGTACTCATTTATAGTTAGCCACTATGAGTGTAACAATATTAATTCTTATAAATGAACAAATGTCGCCCTTAAAAGAATGTTCTTTTACAAAATTTGAGGGCCTTTTCAAAAAAATAAAATTGACTTGCTTTGTTAAAAATCACCCTCTTAGAAATAGAAAGAAATACCACCTTCTTAAAAAAAAGTGTCATTAAATGAAATATTTACACAGTTAGGCTCGACTGAAATTTATTATATCATATATTTTTCAAAAAAGTCAATGATAAATATTACCAAAAAATCGTTCCCGGAAAACTGCCTTGGAGGAAATTACGAGTTAACGAAGAATAAATTAGCTTAATATTATTTATGAAAAATATCTAACCAAATTTCTCGTAAATAATCCTTTGGGGATGGAACAAACAAGTATGTTTAGATATTTGTAGTAGATATTATTAAGCGAATTTATAATGTGTTATTATTCATCATTAAGTTTGAACAAAATACGGGCAATTTACTCCGTGGCAATTTTCTACGGTCAATTTTCTCCATGGCAATTTTCCTAGTACCCAAAAAAATGCATTTAAAAAAGACTTAAAGATTAATATGAAAGGTTCTATATAGAAAATATTTTCTAGGTGCCATTTTTAATAAAGAAAATAATATTTATCGAAAGACGTTATAGAAAAGGATATTTTCAAAATGACTTTTTAATTAGAAAATATTTTTTTCGTTTTTCAAATTTATTTTTTTAATCAAAATGGAGGCCTAAGGAAAGTTCAGGGCCAACTGTATCACCAGCAGACTAAGGCTGGAGAGGATATTCTTACATCAAGTCATACACAAATATATTAATTATTATAAGAATTTAATTTTCGAGAAAAAATATTTTTACTAAGAAATTAAGTTTTTTGTGATACAGGGTGCTCCAACATAACTTTCTTTTTCCAAAGGACAAAAAAAAAAGATTTCTAAATGATAAAAGTTTTATTTTTGTTTCATAATAATAGTACACTTTTTCATTGACAGGTTTTATAGGGATAGTTTTTTATGCTAAATGATACGATATTTAATTGACATTAAATCTTATTTAATTGTTGTGAATTATTAGTTTATTAAATAATCAGTTATTGGCGATTTTCCAAAGATCTTAAAATGTTGGTTTTTTGGAATAAACCCTGTTTCTATTACTCCATTTGAACAGATTGGATGGCATCAATTTTAGCTCTCCAGTATTATTATTTGTGAAGTTATTTGCGTTCAAATAATTTTGCAAATTACAAATTGAAAAAATTATATATTGTATATTAGAAATTGAAGCAATTAATTGATTTTCATAAATCACACTAATGAAAACTCAGGAGCTAAATTGTAATGATTTTAATTGTATAAAATGTTACGTCAATTGCACGTTCCTCACTACTCCGAGGTACTTTTATAAAGGAGAGTAGCTCTAGTTCCAGATGATGAATTTAGAAAGGAATGAAAAGAACATTCAATTAATATTACCTATATAAGTATGGGCCTATGAAATGAGACTTCTTTTTTTTTAATTATGAATGTTTATTGTGAAAAAATGGTTACAAATTTCATTTTCAATGTATACATCTTCGCTATCCACACATTTTCCCATCTTTAAGACAATTTATGGATCACTTTCCATAAAAAAAACGGTTCGTCTTTGGCTGCAAACCAGCCATCCATCCATTTTTTGGCTTCAGCGTGAGAATCGAAGTGTAAATCATTAAGTGCATGGCCCATCGATACAAACAACTGATAATCGGAAGGCGCCAGGTCTGGCAAGTAAGCCGCATGAGCAAGAGGTTTCCAGTTGTACAATTCCACAAGCTGGCGGGTGGCTATAGAGTGATGCGGTGGTGCGATGTCATCAAGGAAAATTACCTTGTGTTGGATGGCTTCATATTTTGGACGTTTTTGGCCTATAGCATGGTTCAAATTGGCCAATTGTTGTTGGTAGCGATCACCATTACGGTTTGATCGGGTTGTAGAAGGGCATGCTTGCAATTTGGCGTCTTCAAAGTATTTTGGTGACCAGCCACCCTCTTCATTTCTAACGATAAAATCACCACTTTGGAATTTTTCAAACCACCTGAAGCACGGTGTTCTGCTTAGACCTGTCCATTGTATCCTTTTACAAGCATTTGATGGACTTGAGAAGTGTTTTTCTTCAAATGGTAACAGAAAATCAATGATGTCCGCACATCGTAGTTTGTAGGCACCAAATTAGACATTTTTATAAGCGAAAAAAGTGAGTTGTTGAATGAAACTGTGCAAACAATTAATTAAATATTGTTGACACATGTAAAAATAAGCATTTAGATTTTTGGACCGGTTTATAATGTCTAACTGGAGACATCTAGGGACCAATAGCCGAAATTCTCATTTTATAGGCGCATACCTAGTACATTGTACCTGGAATTGGCAGGAGTTATTAAGCGTCGATGAACTTACAAATGTTACTTTTATTATATAGAAGATAACCCTCCCCACCCCCCAAAAAAAAAAAAAAAAAGCATTGGTGTTACTCTCCCTGTTTCATGAACACACTCACATGTAGCTACTCACTCAATACTTAGACGTTCTTTCCTCAAGAATAAAAAAATAACAACACCTTGGGTGTTATTTAATATGATTTAATGAGCCATGGAGTACTTTAGCTCCTTGATCAACCTTATCAATAGTCATATTTTTTTTTTTTTAATTTACATAAAGTACTTCCTTTTTTTCTTTTTTAATGAGTTGAAATAAACACCTGCGAGATTTAGTTTATTTTATATTATACTCCTTTTTTTTAAATATTATATTGATATATGATATGCAGCAGGGTGCACTATATCAAGTGCATCTTATATATATGCTAAACGTTTGCGAGATCTACACTGACTACATTGTTATGTCTTAGATAAAAAATGTTGTCATTACTGAATTAGTTCAAAGGTTTATACATACAGATAAGCTTTGCTCTATCAATATAGATTTGTTTGTTATTTTTTTATGAGGAATAATTATTTTAGGGAAAATTATACCATTTTTAAAAGATTATTTAGTCTAAATTGTTCTTTTTTTACTACTTAGGTCAACCATTTTGAGTAAAGAACTTCTTCTTTTTTATTTATTAAATAAATTCAACTACATATATACATTAATTCTATGTAGAGCTTTTTCCATTATTGAATTGCTAATGAAAACAATTCAGAAAATTAAATAAAAAACACAAAAGTTTATGTTTACAGAGCTATAGTTTTTATTATTTTTGTTGTACATATATATTTTTTACTGAGTTTTTTGTTTACAAAATGAATGGGATTTGGCTTTTTGCCTTTAGCGGAGTTTGTTTATTTTAGATAAAGCTGACTTGTTTGAAGGAAAGACCTTGTTATGAGATACTTTTATGCTCTTACTTCTGTTGCCTTTGTTTTGCAAAAAGAAAGATCATATGAGATCCTGTTTCCTTTCTTAAGTACAAATAATTTGATTTATCGGATATGTCGCCTGTCAACACAAAATCAAACTAGAATGATTTTTCTTTAAAAAAAATAAAAATAGAGTGTAATTGTATTCTTCTACGAATTATCGTCAATTTCTATAAACACTTTCTTATTAACCTTTTGGGTGTGTCGCAAAGTGCACTTAGAGACGCCAAAAATTGATCGTCACAATAGGATTATGAGAAATAGACATATTTTATTTGAAAGGATATAAAGGGACATATATATGTAAAACAGTACCAGTACTATAGGGATACTGTGGTACTGACGCAATTAAAACGCACTAAATTAAACTGGTATTGAAAACTATAATTTCAAAATCATTACGTCATAAAACATTGACATCCTAATGAAATAGCGCCTAAATAAATTATTCCCCTTCCACCAAACAAAAACATCCTTTATAAAAAAGCAACAGTTGATTTTGTATTTTTTATATTATAATTTCATAAAATGTCTGGTTTTTTTTTCGTTTGTGTCCAAAAAGTTGAAAATATACTTATTCTATTTACTAAGATTCAAAATTATTTTATATAAAAATACCATATCCAAAATATCTGCTATTCTTAAATATCAAAATTTTCGCCTCAATTCCCCACCCCTCAATATCAAAATTTGCAAATAAATTCAAAGATTCCCCTCAAAATTTGACCAATATCCTTTGTTCTGACTTTCAGTTAATAAGCACAATGTCTTTCTGAATGTTTGCCCACGTAGTCTTAGGAAATATTTGCTGAGCCTCGAAGCTGAATTGGTATCCCCTTGACCATATCCGATATTGCAAAGTCCAAGGGTTAAGACCAGATGAAGAGGGAGACCAAAAGTGATGCATCATTTTTTGAACTTGATTTGCACTAGGGGTCAAATTGTTGCTTTTTTTTCTCAATATTCCTTACTTGGGAAACGAAATTTTTAATACCAATACTTTTTATATAATTTTGTTAAAAATTAATAGAACTTTAATTCTGAGCCACCCTGAATATCGTTTAAAAATAAATACATTTGTTTACCATGGCCATTTGTAAATATACTTATCTTATCATAAAAAAACTTTTAAGTTTCTTCAACTAAATTATCTATTTCTCAACCCATAATTGAAATGAGCTTTTGTTTTTCCTATTTTTGATATAGATTTAGTATAGATCTACTTAGATATACATATAAATTGAGAAAAAAACACCTTATTTTCTGTTAGATAACTAAATTATACGAAGATATAAAAATAACGGGTAATAAACTATTCATACAAAAAAATAAAGAAATTTATTCTTCCTTATAAACAGGAAAATAAAAATCAAGTAAATAAGAAAAATACAAGCCAAAACATTTAAATGCTAAGAAGTATACTTTAAAAAATTTGCTATATTATAAAATAATTAAATTGTGCCAAAATAAATTTCATTTGCACAACTTTTTCGGCCATGTTTTTACATATTATTCAACCTCATTTCTAATGTTGTAAATATTTTTATATTTACATTGCATGTATTAGAAATGGATTCAGGTATTACTCGAACTCCAAAAAAACTAAACTTTACAAAAACTGATAATTTTCTGAAATTTTATCAAAACCTCCTAGAAATATAACTTGAAAAATCGGCTAAACTCAAACTAAAATTTTAAGAAATCGAATTTTTGAGATAAATTGAGAATTGTTCAAATTGTTATATCTCGCCTTGCACTTTGAATTTTTGCAATAAAAAATGTTTTGTTGTAACTGTCTGAATTATTTCTACTAAAGGCAACTTTGTATCCAGAGAAGACAAAAGCCACAAGAGTTTATCGCTGACTAAAACTTTTGAACTACTTGAAAAAACAGGGGGGCTTCAAAAGTCATTTTGCACGTCGATTTGTTGTGGACGAATAAATTAATGACAAATTTCAAATAAAAAAAAACCTTAGATCCAACTGAAGTCCCGACCCAAAGTCCAAGAATCCGGCCAGTGCTACAACTCCCTGACTTAAATCTTGGTGTCAAATTTGTCAATATAACTTTTTTATCAAAAATGAATGCATGTAGTAATTATTATTATTTTTTTTTTGTGCATAAAATGAAATTAGCAATATTCATTGTTGTCATTTTTTTAAATTAAACTGTTCATAAAAACAAGTTATTCAGAAACATTTTGTCAAAATACTCAGAGGTTTCCTAACAAGCAGTCCCTGCTTGAAATTTTTTATTTCTGACTTAATTCTTAAACTGAGATTGTATCAATTCTATGAAAATAAAATCATTGACAGATGCTTTTATTTGAACTCGATATGTATAATGTTTTATTAAAAAAAGTCTCTTTTTAATCAATGTTACCACAACTATGTACTAGTTTGCTTTATAAAATTATAGCTGTATGAATCTACATCAAAAAAAACTTTTTTACTCTATTTTAACTTTCATGGTTTTTATGCCTTAATCCTGACTATGCACATTCCTTTAAAAAGGATCCACAAATGAGATATGCCAAATGTAATTACAATTCCTTTGTCTCGGTGACTTAACTGCAATGTATGTCAACTTAAATATTATTTAAATCTCTGCATATAGTCACTTTATACAAAAATCATATATATATATGCACAAATAAGCTGAATTAACACAAAAACGATCTTGAACAAAACTCTAAAAGTTTTTGTTTTTTTTTACATTTGTTGAGTTGCGACTCTTGGTTATCCATTTAATTACATAAGGGTACCTAAATTTAATAAATATATATATAACATGTAGAATGGAGGTACAGGTTGACTTTAAGATTAAACATCATTTTACGCAACCTGACTACATCATATTTGTGTATTGTATATACATATATAGTCCAATATTTCATAGGCATAGGTCAATTCGTTCTAGGACAATTGGCAAAAACCTTTTGCCGAATGTTATTTCGCTCAAGGACTATTTGCCGAACGGAAATTTCGCCAGAGGGTCATTTGGAATGTTTGGCCAAAAAATAATTATACGTACTATTGTATATATAATTCAATTTATAATGATAAATAGGTATTTTTCATGTGCTATATATGTCATATAATGTAAATTAAGGTGTTTTCTTTTCTAGAATAATATTGACTTTATTAATTACATTAATTAATGATCCTTTTATAAAAATGATATTATATTTGTTCCTCGATCCATGAGCATTTTCTGCTGTCTTGTTTGTTCATTATTAAATTTATTCAAAATATAACAACTGTAAAAATGCGAATAATATACTTCAAAATAGCCATAATTAATTTTATTATATGGTATATTATATATCAATCGTATATGTAATATTATTTTTTGGCCAAAAGTTCCAAATGTTTCTTCAGCAAAAAGTCCGTTCGGTAAATTTTCTTTCGGCAAAATGCCAAAGGACAATTTGTCGAACAGACAATATTTCATTCGTCAAATTGTTCGTCGGCAAAAATGTTTTCGGGAAATTGTCAGCTCACGAGATCAATTATAGGTTTTGTATTAAAATTTCTGGAATGGGTTGAGAAAACCAAGACTATCAACATTGGTTTACAGCCTTTATTTGATATAGGTATGATGCCTAATTTGGCCAAGATACATCTTTTTATATAAATCAAATTATACCATTCTAATTATTTCATTGTCAGGATAATTAATTTTTAGCTACTTAATGTTCAATTTGAGGTGCCTCCAAACGAATAATCAGAGTAATTTGTTGGTAGAAATAAACGATAATTCGTTGAATAGTACAAATTTAATCATACACAATCTTAAGAAAAAAATTCCAGCTTGATTTTGTGTTGACAAGCCAGAGTCATATTTGTATTTTTGTCTACGTAGCTTCGTCAAATTCAATTCAAATTGAGAAAGCAGAAATGCGATTACTTCTTGCACAATTTATATAACAGGACTGCATTTACATACATAGGCATTAGGCATACATATAAAACTTTGCAATTCATTCTTATTAATCAAGATATCTTAAAAAACATTACTTTCAAGGTATCTTTGAATTTGGCAATGAAATGTAGGTATATACTTTGAATATGAGTAAAAATATATTAAATCATTAGTAATGCGCAGATCCCATCTGCCCCCTAATATTAACTACTTATAACAAGGCTATAATCACCGAGGCTAGCTGGGCCTGGATCCCCAGTAATTTTTTTAAAAGTTATCGGTTCTATTAATGGTGAGTACTCTATATCAGCCCTTCCCAATAACAAAACTGTCAATACTACCATGTATAATGTAATTGAAAGCTTAGAAAATTTTATAAAAAATCTAACTATTATCAAAAATTAAAAAAGCGAAAAGATTAATGCAAAAATTGAAAAGATACCCTGATTTTATCCTAAAATTTCAGCATAAACACTCTAATTTTAACAAAGGATATTTTCCACATTTTTTAAAAATCTTACTTTGAATATATTTTGATTTCCCAAAAAGAAACAATTAAACCCGCTAGTGTCGGTTTTAAAATATGTGGGAGGTAGTCAAAGCAAGAAATGTGAGGAACCTGTTAAGACAAATTAGGATCAAGCATGAATTGTAATATAATTAAAAACATTATTACTCATTTTTGTATTTTAAGAAAAGTTGTTGTATACATTTGTTTTAAATGAAAATGCTTAGAAAGCCTAACATTTAAATTTATGAAAATGTGTGTAGACATAACCTAAAAATAAGAATTGTCTGATCGTCCGGCAAAAGGGTATTATTAGTTAACCGATTTTATATTTTTGCTTTCTAATAATCTTTTTGCACTCCACACAAGACAAGCTTTTTCCCCCCACTCGCAACCTCTTCTTTAAAAAGAAAGGGAAAATTGATAATATTAATTATAGTAGCTGTGTTAAGTTTTGGCCTACTAAAGTATCTCGGGACAAGCCAAAATATACTAATACCCTTTTCAATACATATATAGACGTAGTATCAGCCGTTTTAATTAAGAAAGAGTCAACTGAAGAAAACAACAGAAAAGAAAATATTTAATATCGCTGTTTATTCCAAAGAGCGAGTTGTGATAAAATGAAAAAAATTCAACATCGAATAAATAAATTTTAAACAAAATCTCAACAATCCTATTTTTTAGTTAAGAGGAAAAAACCTTAATTTTGGGAGGGGCATCCCCTTCATCCCACCCCCTGCCGACACACCATACTATATTTTGAAAAGTCTATTTTATGAAGAAACAATATGTAGTCATACTAAGAAATATTTTTAGCCATAGGCTCTTATCGAAATAATCTTTATTTTTTCGTACAAAAAATGTGCTTTAGTTTATTTATAGCTCAATATATTTAGAAACACACATAAAATGTGTATATGCCTATGTCCTTAATAGGTAAGATAATTTTAACTTTTGAATCCTCTTAATAATGTCCTTTATTTGAATTTAAATTAAAAGTAAGAAGATAGATAAGGAAAGTTAATCTAATTAACAATTCGGATTTTAATTTCTTTCCATTCAAAAACTTCTTTCTTCCTTTTTTTCCTCTAAATTAAAAAAAAAAAAAATGTCAAGAGAGATGATAATTAGGATAAAGGGCTTTGAACCACTAACAAAACTTTGAAGATTTTTTTTATAATTCTTCCATTATAATTTATTTTGAGAGGGAAACCCCGATTTCATTGTTCATAAGCGGGTTTTTTTAAACAGTGCTCTCACGTAAAGTAATAATTGTAGAAGCTGGTATCTTCAAAGAGGCCAAACAACTCAATTTTATAAGGATAAAAACCTTTGTTTCAAAATTAAATTTTAAGGAAGAAATGCAACAAAACAATGCACTTTTTTAGAAAAAAAAATTTAGAGTCCAACATTACTCTTTGGTATTTACAATTTTCGGAACATTTTAATTAATAATTTTTGTAATATTTGCAAAAATGAACAAGTTATTGAGGGTTATTTTTCGACAACATTATTCTCCATGACTTTTTTTTGTTTTTGTAAGTAAGAAAAAAACATTGGTAATTCGTATTTCACTTTACAATGCTAATAAATGATTTTTACTACTTTTTTTACAAAATTATCCTTACAGTTACTTGTCAATTTTTTTGCAGATTTCGGTTTGGCAATTTTTTGACAAAATAATAATTTAACTTTTCATCTTGACAAATGTTTTCATCCATATATGTTGATGGCTTATTTGAAGTTTATAACATATTTTAAAAAAAAAATCATAATTATACATATATACATGAACTAGAGTATGTAGAGTCGCTTTTATAGTATATTAGTATTATTCTTATATATTTAAAATCGTATTTTATATTAGGATACTTAATTGGTAAGTATAATATAATTGAAAATTTAGATATTTTATTATATACCAATAAAAATGATACTATAAATAACTTATGATCATAGGATCGAGAATAAGCCGAAATAACAACTTATCAAACAGACTGTTAATTTATTGCATTTATTATATGCAGCAATGCATTACCTTTGTGCTACTTTCGTAGATGTGATCCCTTCAAACTTAGCTGTAATCATGAAAATACATTACTCGACAAATTTGAAAACAACAACATTAACGATGTACTTTTCCAACAATGGGTATCTACTGATAGATGTGAATTAACTTCTACAGTACTACCAATTCAAGACTTTGTTAAGCGTTTCTTTGTAAAAACAGTCAAGTTATCCAAACACGACTTTATTACATAGGCCCAAACCAATTTCTTAACAAAAAAGAAAGAAGAAATTACGAACGAAGAAGTTGTAGTAATTTATGACTTTTCAGAAAGTTACAGTTTTATTATCCAGGATGCGGCTCACTCATTTAATTGGAATAAAGCAAAGGTAAAAATAGAAAGGAAACCGGCTACAGAGCCCTATTGTTTGATAACACTGGATCCATCGTTTTTAAAAGAGTCAAGCTTTATTATCAATATCTTGACTTATTTTCTAGTCCTTACCAGCACGGGTTGATTGTTGCCACATAAATTATTTTTGAAATTTACATATGATGAACTCTATCTTTAGAGCCTCCTCCATATTTACTGACGTCGAGACTCAATCTCTTCTTATAATCACGCCAGATATCAGTCTCTACTACTCTTACCACAAGGGTGATACGAGTGCAAAAATAAAAGATCTGGAATGGAATCGCCATTGCTCATGCACAGCACGCTCGGGAGTTATTCTCTTGAACTTGATGTGTGTACGTTCACGCCTCGGTGATTTCTAGAGAAAGACATATATATTATATGTATAAGGATTTCACCAAAAGATTCCTAGGTTAGATGGAGTCATTGTAATACTATACTGTTTACTTATACTTAATCAGTGCAACTCCATCTAACCAATTAAAGAAACATTAAATTAAATAAAAGATCTAAAAGGATGTCTCGATGATGTTTCCACAAAAATGGCATATCTGCTCCTCTGGGGTATCTTGGCTCTTGTTGGAAAAGATAGACAAAGTTTCTAATCTATACCTAAACTATTTTTGTTTTGTATCGCAAAAAGGATTTCGGAAAACCAGGCGTGGACTCCCATGTGGAGCGTTCCAGTCTAGACCAAGTCTTCTCCTCACAAGGACTACGGGGTTATTACGTCGTTGACTGTTAAATAAAGCTCTCCTAATTTATCATACAGCTAACAGCGAAACCCAGCGAAACAAGACTCTTTTTTTTTTGGTGGTGTCGGTCTTTAGTTTGGGATGTAAAATCAGACCTATTTATCCGTCCTTCAAAGGTGTACCAAATTTCAAATCCCCCCAAATTGCTCATATGCTAATCTGGAGTACATTTGTTTACAATTTAAATCCTCGTACTACAATTATTTATTATAATAGTTGAAGAATATTTAGTAAGAAATAATACTACGCAATACTTTGTAGTTTCCTTAAAAATTAATTGACACGGATGCTAATTTTTACAAAGATAGAAGGAGATATATTGCTGGATCATTTTTAATAAAGGAAAAGGTAAATAGGATCATAGTTTTTTAAACAAAAAAAGTGTAAATATAGAAGTGAAAAGACAGACAATATGGAAAAATCAACACGGTCTCAAAGAAAGTTATATCTTAATGGTATATTTGTTACCAAATTAACTGGAAATATATTGCCTTTATCACGAATGGCTTTGTGATTTTTCTATTCATCATTTTCAATTAAAAAGAGTATTCATGAATCATCAAATATTACTATTAAAGAAATATCAAGTATTTTGTAAAAAGCATGCATTGGAGATGAGATACCTCTTCTCCCGAGCTTCTACACTTTAAAAGATTTTAAAAATGTGGCAAACGATACTGATTATGAGACTGGAATTGTAAATTGTGAAATAACATGCCCCATTGTACAAAAAAATTTATCAATTTTGGCCTCGAACACCTACAACGGGTTCTTCCAAGAGATGATTATAAAGAATTTTTGGAACTTGGAATAATATGTCTTGGTAGTACTGCAACCCGAGGAATTAAATTGATATTACCCTGTCCAATGTACCACTTTCGTTGATTATCAAAAGTGTTGTATAGTTTAAAAATTGTGTTATTCAAGTAGTAGTTTAAATTAACTTCTAAAGAGGAACAAGGATATTTGTATCTTCAAATAAATTTGAAAGCATAAATCTCTGCACCTACAGCCTAAGATGCTCCATTTAATTATTTGAATTTGACAAAACCAATAGATTAATAGTCTAATTTTAAAAACGTCATCTCAAAAACTTACTATGGATGTATGGTATTTATCTGAAGAGCGAGTTGGTTTCATTCTATTTGATAGTCGAGTCAGTTTGTCCTTAAAAAAAATATTAAAAATGAAAAATAAGGAAAAACAAGACAAAAATGTATCCATAACAAGAAACAAGAAAAACAATATGATTATGATGCTGAAACTCCCAAACGAGTTATTAAAAATCGATCCAAAATTATGGCTAAGTAATTACGATTATAAGAAATACCCTAAAATAATTGATGCTTTTAAAGTTATCAATGACCTAGCAGAACGAGGAGTGACACTCATCAAATAATACAGTTGATCCTTAACAAACTTCAAACTACAAAGTTTTAATTCTTATTACAAGTCGTAAAAGATGTACCCGGACTCAAAAAAATATGTATATAGGCTAACTTAGTATTTGATACATATTACTCAGGAAAAAAAAAGATAACCATTTACTAATTTATTATGTAAGTATATTGTATAATAACGCTTCATAGAGTAGAAATTATTAGTTTTTATAATATAAATGATCTTATTTTAAAAAAATATATAAACTAATAAAATATGTATAGCATAAAACAAAACAAAAAGATATTAATGATAATATTGAGTAGAATTTTTTTATATAAAGAATTAATTTTTAAAGCCGTTAAGCTACTTTTAAACAACTTTCTATTTGACATACAATTTACCAATTGTATTTTGTAAAATACAAATTGTTTCTGTAATACATTAACAATTCAACAAAATGAAAATATTATTAAAAAATTCTTCATATTTTTTAGTGGGAAAAAAGGGAAATTATAAAAACATTGCGCGCAACACATTATATATGTACTCGTTTTCTCTTCAACTATTTTTGATTCACTTTATCTTTTTTTTCACAGAACAACATGAACACTACTTAGAGTAAATTAAGTTATCTTGAAAAAATTACGAACAAAAAAATCTATATTATGAACTCTTTTCACGATAATTGAGAAAGAAGTTATTTTTTTTGAAAAATTGACAATTTTCAAAACTTTGAGGCCGTTGAGCCACCACTAAATATTGTTTAATTTTGATCAAACTTTGCTAATTGTATTTTTAATTATTGTATAAGGGTTGGTTTTCGACCCGGCGATCCGGACATTTCAACAAAATAAATTATAAGAAACACACTACTCTACAGGTTCTGTCACTCAGTCATTGACTCTCTCGGAATTTAATACAAACTTGAGCCACGCAACTTTGAAAAGGTAATTATCAAACTCTCCTACTAGTTCCATTTCTTATAGTCCATTCACATGTAGGAGTGCAGCAACTGTAGATAAATTGGTAATATAAACTTTAACTAATCAAAAAAAAAATATATTAATGAAGCAATTGGAACGATGGTATTTTCCGAATTCACTTTATCATCTTGTTGAGCACCATCAGTCATGCAAAATTGTTCAAACTCTCAGACCAAGCTATAATCGTCCTTCTAGAAAATATATTGCTGATAAGTACTTGGAGTGTGTCTATGAAAAGGAGCATAAAAAATGTACAGATATTTTTAATAATGGAATAGTTTGTCTTTCCATCGATGGTTGGTAGAACATCCATAAAAAACCTATAATATGCGTCACTCTAACAAAATCCACCTGCCATTTTTTTACTTTAGAGAATAGGCACTTTAAGAAAACCTCACACCGCGGAATATCTTTCACTCTTTGTTCAAAATTCAATAACAAAGTCTAAACATGATTTCAATTGTAAAATAGAAAGTATTGTAATGGACAATGCATGTAATGTAAATAAGATGAGAAATTTGCTAAGAAAAGAGTCTGAGAGCTTTGTCCTTGCATATGGATTTGCAGTTCACTTATTAAATCTTTGAAATTGAAGGTGTGAAAAGTAAGGTAGTCCATATCATTAAATATTTTCGGAATAAAATGCCAGAGCAAGATATCGACAGGAAGTTGTTCAATATCTTATCATACCCAAAGAAACACTATGGAACACAATATCAGATTGTCTCAAGTAATATATAACCAACTGGTCGCTTCTTAAGAAGATATGTAAATCTACAGGGAACTGATTCACCATTAAATAACAAAAAAGTATCAAATTTTGACCAACAACTTTCAACTGAAGAATTACTTAGTCGATTGCAGCCAATAGCAAAAGTCCTGATTGAGGTTCAAAGTGACAAGTACAGTATTGGGCATGCATTTGACGTATGGAAAAAGTTGATGACCCATTTTTCAAATTATAAGTAATCTGAAAAGTTGTTTAAAAAAGGTATGAACAGTTGATTACAAAAACTCACATTCTAGCCACCATGATCCATCCAAAACTTCAAGGGAAAATGCTCAATGAAAATGGGCTTAATAATGCTATAGAGTTTGCAAATAAAAACACAACAAACTTGTCCCAATTATTATGAAGTTTCAAGCAATATCACTAACCTTTTCAAGAATTCAAGATTTCTGAGTCTGTAACTAACAGCCTGAAGGCCATAGAGTGTTGGGATTATCATGCAGGCTTGTTGGATAGCGATGTTATGTTGATAGTCCGTCAAATTTTAAAAACTTTTGCATCTTCATCGGGAGTTGAGAGAGTTTTTTCCTATTCATTTTCCTTATTGATAATAAATAAAAACATTGATTAATATTATGGAGTAGAATTAAAAGTGTTTAATTTTTTTATGAATAAATGTTTATCAACATAATATTAAAAGAAAGTATTATTTGTAGACTAAAATACATGTAAAAAGAATGTTTAAACTTTTTGGTATACAAATCAACTGAGATGCATTTAATTTAGTGTATTGAAAATATGTATTTTCTACAAATTATTTGTAAAAATAAATTTTTGTTAAATATAGATTTGTTGTTGCAAAACTGCTATAATAAAATTTATAAATCCATGTTATAGTGAAACTAATCAAATAACAATTTTTAATTTTTAGAATTAAATTCAGTTGAAAATATGTATAAAGTTGAATTAAATAAATATTTAAAAGAAAAAGTAAATGATTTAAATGATGAATTAAATCATGCAACCCTGCTTCGATCTAATATCCCATCAATAGTTTTTCAACTGTATGGAAAAATATATAGGATTTGTGGATAATCAAATTTTCTGTATCCCATTTAGTAACTCATCCTCAGCACTAAGGAAAAATGTTCTTTTCATTGTCGATTATATTATTTGAAGTATCATTTTTTCTTCAGATACAATTTTGTATTTTTAATACTACTAATACCAGATGTGTGTACCTCGAATCCCACTTGCTACTCGACTTGATCTCACAATTCAAGACTCACAACTTGACTTGGACTCAAAAGCTAAGACTTGGGTCAGAGACAATATTGGAACTTAGAACATTTTCAAATAAAAACAAAGTGCTCTTCATAGCAGCTGATACATACTTCACATCCTTTTGATTTATTATAATTAATTTATACATAACTTAGGACGAACCTTAACAAAATGAACACTATATTATAATAATGGACTTGAAAGGACTTTTCCCATCTCTGATTAATACATATATGAGAAGTTTAAGATTGAAAGTATACTGTGTTTGTCTCTTTATCAGGTAAATTTTCTAAGTAAAGCAATGATTTTAGTTTTTTCCAATCATAAAATGGTAAAATAAAAATAAAATTATCAACCAACAAGAGCTGCCTTCGCTCAACAAAAATAAGTGCAAAGGAAATTGGTATAGTCTGAAACTTCGTTCAATGCTTTATTTTTATTCCTTAGAAAATTATTCACCAATAGCTACTTATACAGATATGTATAGAATGTTAAATCCATACAAGTTAGATGATATCTATTTGTAGGATCAATAATTTATTCTCGGTACAAGGGATACTTTTACAAAAAAAAACAAAAAAAAACGTGCAATAACATCATTATTAAGTTAAGAAAAATGTTTGGAAAGGAATAACACCTCGACTTTTGTTCGTTCTTTTTTAAGCTACAAGGATTCCTTTTTATTTAATATAGTTTATTATTACATTTTTTTAAACTTCAGCACTTTCAGAAGCAAATACGCTTTTGTAAAAAAAAAGGATCAATTATTTACGCTTTAAAAAAATTCCCTAGGCTTAAAAACAAATGAAAAGCTGAGGCGTTATTTGATATCAAACAAACCCATTCGGAAAGATGTTTTTATTCCTTTAAATTGTATTTTCTCTGGATAGGATTATACCAGATAAAATATAAACAAATATTGGAAAATTGTAAAGGATTATAGGATTTTTTTTCTTACTCAAAAGTAGGTTCAAATCTATAAAAAGGAGGAGGGGGGTTGGGGGAGATGTTTCAGTCAAAAAATTCTTGAGAACCAAATTTAATAGGAAAAAATTAACTACGGATTTGTGATTAACGACGTATGTACTCTTAAAATTGGAGCTTAAATATTTTTGGAAAGTACAATTTACTTGACTTCTATAATTATTTGTGTCATTCACATCTATGTCATTTATTATAATCAACTCCATCTTTGTTATAAATAAAGTTTCTTATGTAAAATAAAAAAATTCTCATCTACAGTTATTTATGGTTTAAAGTTTTCTTCTTTTACTATGTTGTACAATATCGTACAAGGTATGGTGTTGTGTAAGAGTTAATATAGTGGGGATTTACTATCGAGTGTTGGTGTGTATATAAAATGTAATATCAAAGACTTTCTTGTTGGAAAAAGTTGAAGAAAGACAAATTTTCTTAGACCCTGTAGTGAACGTGACTTTCCACGATTTCATTACTGCTGGAAAACTATTTACATATTTCTATTTCAATCACTTGCAAAAAAATTAGCTTTTCTTATGAATAGATATCACAAGAATAGTTGAAGTCATATTTAACTCTTTTTCTAAATCAATCGAGGGATTTATTGTCGCACGTATTAAACATGGGGTCGTAAGGGACCATACCTACATAGAAAGAGGTTTAAAAAATATGAAAATTGAAGATTGCGCTCTTTTTGAAGTTACTACCTCAACATATTTTTTATATGCCAAATCTGTCATTATTATTCTTTTATTCTTGAAGAGAAACCAATAATTATAGGATAATCATTAGACGAAGAATAACTCTGACGGTTTGTTTTGGAGTTATAATTGTAAATTCTTGTTGGGCTCAGAGTAGATTTGAGGATCAACATCATTGGAATTCCTGTCTATGTCCTTGCTAGAGACGGAGTAAGATATATGTATAAATTTATTTCCTCTAATAGTCAAAGCTGCTGTGAGTAGAAAATCTAAGGAAACTAAGCTGCTCTCCTTAGAAGCATGCTTCAATTGTTAGAATGACTACGTTCATTTTAGTTTTCTTAATGTTTCTCTATGTAAGATACTAATAAAGTATAATTAAACATTTAGTATTAAATTTAGTCCATCTGACTTGAGAATCTTCTTTGAAGTCCAAATACATAAAGTAAATTTCCTTCTCTAGGAACAACCGGGGCGCGAACCTACGCATACTGAGTTCAAGAGAATAATTTCTCCCGAGCGCATTGTTCATTGAGCTACGTCATTCCACCCATTGTTTTTTTTAGCAAACGAGAAAATTGTATTATTTGAATCTCTGTGTGTACAGGAATAGAAAAATAGCCTAAATTGCGGGTAGTGTAAATTTTAAAAAAAAACAGTTTAAGTTGCTGTAAACGTTCTTATTAATTATTTTTGCAAATTTTGAAAACTGTCCCATCCCTTGGTGTGTCCCTCCTAGATTTTATGTAACCTCCAAAATGCTCACTCATATTTTAGAAATTATATAAAGTAAAAGAATGAACAAAAATCCCCCAGTTTAAAAATCCTAACTGTACCCTTATATTTAACAAAAACTGGGTGTATGAAAAGAGCGAGTTGTAATATTTTTAATTAATAAAGTTAGGAGTTACTTTTGATTTGAGAAGTTTTATAATTAATTTTGTATATGAATTCAATTTATTTTTTTTCACCTTCTAATATGAATAAACTTTTTGGGGTTGTGATAATACTCCCAGAGATAGCTTAAATAAAGGGACGTTTTATACACTTGAGTTCAGACAATATGCAGACACGAACACTATAACTGTTCTTTCTGGTTGAAATAATGCTTCAATTAGGCTTGAACTCTATTATAGAAGAGTGACGGAATGAGTGGTTAACTCATTATAAGAGACCTACTAATTTACATAGATTATTATTTATTTAAGGATGTTCAAAGATATATTTTTTTCTTCTCTTTTAACAATTTTTTTGTAATTTGCCTCATTTTTTTTGCTTCCTTGTATAAGAAATAGAAAAGGAAAATCATTTTAAAAATATATATATATAAATAAGATTCAGAAGTTTATTATTTAGTTATTTTAAAAATATGGTGAAGTGGGTTGATTTTTTTTTTTTTTATAAAAGTATTTTCTCACGTTTACACTCAATTTTATTTTTACCTTAATCTTTCCATGAACGAAAAATAAATAATATCCTATAATCTGTAGTAACTTATGATAATATATTTAGTTTCTAGAGGAAAAAAGTTTTTCCCGATTACTCTATAAGTTATATTTATCTTTTTTCTTCTTATATCTTGTACCCTAAAGTAATTAAAGGGTTTTATATCGGTTTCTGAACTCTTGGCAATTATGAATAAAGAAAGAAAGTTAGTAGTAATTTAATCCTGAAGATCCTCTCATTTGTAGCTTTCTCATTGTTCCCTGTTCAAATCATTCAGTTATTCAAATATTGATGGTCCGTACGTTTGGAATTACTTGGGTAAACAGTAGTGTTATATCAAACCTCTTGTAATAAAGATAGTTGATGCTAATATACCGCGTGGGGATTTTAAATCTGGAACAAGTTTAGACCTCAATATCTTGGCAACCAAGAGATATATGTTTATGAAAGAGTGCTTATCAGATTTAGCTGATAAAATTGTATACGAAAAAAAACACAATCCTTGAGATGTCTTCCGAATATGCGACCATTATGATATGCCTCTATGCCAGGTACACGTCCAAGGACGCAAATAACTCCATAGATAATTATGTTAGAGAACTTACATCGAAGTTAACAGATACGGTCTCCTGCAAAGTTTTAAAACGGTGTAGTTTGTCAAAATCATGTAATAGAAACCGGATTTATTCCGTAAAAAATACATTTTTAAGACCTTCATGTTTTGGACAAAGGGAATGTGATCTCCTAGTTCGCCGAATCTGAACCCTTTATACAGTAATGTGTAGGGCATCTTGGAAAGAGAGCCCAATAAACGTGCACATAGCCCTGTTTACTCCTTGCAGGTACCATTCTCGAGGCAGTAGCCAACATGGACAAGTAGTGTCTCATGAATGCTTGTGCCAGGTTCGAGGTTGTAATTGAAGCTGGAAGTGGTTGGTTTGAGTGATTGACTTTGCTGTGGACCCATAAGTATAAGAAGAAGCGATTACTTCATTATTTATGGAAATAAATTATAATACAGATTATCTTCAAAGAAAAAAAATTATATAGTTATTGAAATTTATTTTGTCTAATAAACGAAGAAATAAAAAAGATAAATTTATGATTATACGTATAAATTGGTGTTAAAACATTTAATTATGTTTTTTTTTTTAAATTTAGGTTATAATATATTTAAAAAATAAAGATGATCTTTAATTATTAAAAATATTAAAATAATCAACCTATACTTAGATCACATTTTTAAAAATTTAGGACAGTACCAGGCTGGACAAGACGAAATTTATTTGTTAACGAAAGTTTTTTTTCATGAAGATAACGAGACGATTTTCGTCTTGTCTTTTATATAATGACATTTTTCTTGAGTATGATCTATGTAATTATGTGGCCCAAAGCTTTCACCCAAATTATTTACCAGGGATGTGATGATTTCATCGAAAATATATAAGAAAATAATATTTTTTAGCAAATGCTATTATGTATATTATATATAAAAACCCTTACCTGAAATTAGTATTAAATTATGCAAGAAAAATACATATTTCCAAATGTACACGTGTTTCTGTACTTTTTTCATATTCAATATTTGTACCAAGTATAGAAGAAATAATAAAAATATTGGAAAAGTTGCAATTGAAAATCTTTAAGAATCATGTTTAAACTTGTTACAGTCTAGATACGGATGTATTGCAAGATTCACCGTGTTGCAACCAAATTCAATTCGTGGAAAAACTACTGACTGATATAAACTATTATCAATAGATTGAAAAAAAACCCTGATATGCTTTGTTAAATTTTGGCCTGTCTGAGTCAGACCATCTCAGGGTAATTGAGACAAAATTAAAAGTGTAGTAACTGTCTCCCCTATATACAAGATCCTCCACTACAATTGATTCTAACTTTTACTTCATCCAAATCCCGTGTGAGTGCATCACGGCCAAGTTTTTCTCAGCTTATACAAGAGGTTAGGTGAATAATAAAAAATCCGTTTGTGTTCATTTTTTGTCAGTTGTCAAGATGGAGAAACACTATCACTCATAAATTTTGCTAATTTGAAATTTTCAAAACTATTTGAACGCAAATACATTCAGATTTGATAATGGTGGAGTGGTATAATAGCTGCAATCTGATCCTCTGTTATTCAAATTGGTGAATTTGGTGCAGATCGAGTATTTGGAACCATCTTTGGGACTGTTAATAGATTTTTTTTTCTTTAAATGCAAATATTTACATGTAAGAGTAACAAAGTATGAAATCTCATTATTACCTGTTACTTCATATGGTACCACACAGCATAATCCAGTTTGGAATTTTCTATATTTCTTGAAAAAGTGAAACACGGAGAAAAACGGAAAGCTAGGCAAGATAACGGAAATTTTTTTATTCATAGCTGTGTATGATCAAAAGATCTACTAAATTTTATAACCATTATTTCACTGTAAAATTAATATTACCAACTCTGTCACTGTTTATGGAAGATTAATATTTTTCTTTGTGAAGTAAAATTGTTACTCCCTGGGATCATTGATGGAAGTGATTGGTACTAATGGAGGGCATATTGAAAATTAATATGTTATTACCATTTATGCTATTAAATAAAACCAATGGCACAATGCCTCTGTTCCGATTTGGATGAGGTCAAAGTTTGTTTCAACCGCACTGCATAACCCAGTATGACTTTTAATTGTGTTAAATATAAATTTTTAATAATTTCTTAAAGTAGAATGTGTGGTTAAATCATTAACTCTGCTCCCCTTTTTAATGGATCAAAGGACTCTCATACTTATAAATGTAATCATTAAAAGTATATGTATAGTTAGGAATTTTTTTAAATGTAACCAAAATATTTTAAAAATATGAAGAAAGAATAACGTTCATAACCAAGCATTGATTAATTCCACACCAAAACGTTCAAACAATACTAGTACATATCTCAGAGTTAGTTAAATTTTTCACAAGATATAGATGCGTATTAAGGCTCTGAAAATTTGAAATCCTTTATTTAATTAAGTTAAGAGATATAGGCGTAATATTAGTCAAATTAAATATAAAAATAACACTGCAATCAAACTACACCCTTAATAAACATCAATTACTTGTTACTTGTTCAATTTTTTATTTAGTTTGTTGGTTTAAGTTTATTAATTCCAAAACTGTAAATATTTTGATAATATTGCAGGTATAAAACAATAAGAGTAGCTTCAAGTATTTCCTTTGACCAAAGAAACTCAAAGTCAGTTGTATGTATTTGGCCAATTCTTCAAAACTATGGAATTATAACGCAATTCTTATTGGTAATTATTCACAACTTCAGCAATAAATGATTAAAAGAGTACCATTCATTGTTCAAAACACTAATTAGTAGAAAAGAAGGAGAAAAAATCACATCTAACAAACAACCACAGTGTTAATTTTAATGTCAGTGAGGTAACACAGTGATTTGTGTCCTAAAATTTGCGAAATTAAATCAAACTTAATATAGTTTTAATAAAAAATATTTATAATGTAAATTTTTAATATAAAATGATGTATAAAAGTTATAAAAATATGCTTATATTTCATCAACAACAAATCCCCCCCCCTCTAAAAAGATTATCTGCAAATATTTATTTTTAAAAAACACAAACAAAAAAAATCACAACTATAAAATTACTGTATAATGCTCTTATAAATAGTGTATTATTCGATAATATGACAAATTTCTGTTGAAAATTGAAGGATTATCTATACCACTGACATAAAAATATATTATTTTTGTCTGTGGTTGTTCATTTCAGTGTGTATTTATGTAGTATTAAATACCATTTCTGTTTAACGCATTGCTAAAAGCTAACCGTGAAATACAGATTCTTTTGACTCTCTGTCCAATAATACTCGGCTAAAGAAGGCCAAGGGACGAATTTTACATCTTTCTCCTTGTTCAAGAACTGCTCCAATTCCATTGACTGAAGCATAGACACATATCCTCAATTCCCCACAAGGAATATAATTAGTAAGCGTTATGAACTTATCCATACCTAGTTTAAATGAAATCGTAGCATTCTTTTTTTATTCTGTATAACTCTATAGAATGGACTTAATAATTCCCCAAGACGAGGAATAAATCGCCGATAATAATTAGGCATACCAATCAATTTATTGAAATTTTTCACAGTCTTGTAAACTCTTTCAATCAGATATTTTTCTATCTATTGCCCTAACACCTTTTGGAGAAACAGTGAAGCCAAGAAAGTCAACCTTCTTTTTGCAAAATTGAGTTTTTTTCAATTTTCAAACTCAGTCCATTACTTTTTAAGAGCTTTAAAACATCATCTAAAAGTTTATAATGCTCCTTTTCTGTCTTTGAAAACAAAAGAATGTCATCAACATAAGCAAAACCACCATTGATACTTCCTAACACTCTGTCAATCAACCTTTGAAACAAGCTTGTGGCATTTTTTAGAGCATCCTCAAATATTAAAACAAAACCACATGGAGTTGATATGGCTGTCTTCTCTTTGTCAATTGTTAACATAGGAATTTGATGATATACTATAATCAAATCCAACTTGCTAAAAAATAAGATTACTAATTATTTCATTAAAGCCCTTGATTGTTGGCATTGGATATTTATCAGCCTTCGTCATATTGTTCAAAAGTCTCTAATCTCCAACCAGTCGCCAGTCCCCATTCTGTTTTTTTACTAGATGTATTATAGATGACCAACAAGATTTGGAGTGTTCAATAATACCATCTTTTATTAATTTTCTGGATTACCATCATCTTTTCTGTAGTGAATTTTTGTTGTCTGGAAACGACAGGCATTCCTGTAGTTTCTATTCTTTGATATCATCCGTGAAGACAATCTCCACTGAATACTCGCTAATGAGTATATTTTTATAATTTCTTCTACTTTAACAGAAAGTGTATTAAACTTTGTAACATTAACTGAACTACTATCTCTCAGCAATTTGTTATTAGCTACATCGACCAAGATATTGAATTTATTTAAAGAGTCGAATCCTATCACATCAAAACTCATGTCAGTTAAAATAAATGACCAATTGGTTTTGATCATTCCCGGCAACTCTATTTTTTGATTGGAAGATCCAAAACTATTTAAGGTCTAATTGTTCGCAGCTAACAATTTAACTTCCGATTTCTCAAAACAAATTGATTCAGAATATGGAATTAAAGAGCGTTCAGCTCCCGTATCTATCAAAAATATGATTAATCCCCTACATGGAATAATAGGATGAGTAATGTGGGCCCTTATTTTAAAAAAATGTACTATTTATATACGATTGATAAATACTTTATTTACATATTGCCTAAAGGAACCAGATTAGTTTGGTATAAAATTTTTTGCTGGCCGCTGACACAAAATCCAAGTACTGCTTGAATGGATTTCCTTATCTTGGAAATGATAATTCCCGCCTAAATAACCAGCCACTGTCGGAACATGTTGTCCTCCGTCTTGTTGAACATTACACACACAGAAAGGACGGAATGTAACGTCTGACAATTTTTTCACGTAAATGAAACTTGCCGAGAAGCTAAAGGCCAAAAATATCAGCCTTGTAGGCACTATGAATAGGAATCGTACAGAAATACCGCAGTGAGTCAAACAATCCTGCGAAAATCACTACACGACGCGCATACTAAAAAGCAATAAATCAACACTCACAGTCTACCAGTGTAAGCCCTCTAAAAACGTCCTGTTGTTGAGCACACTGCATAGAACTGTGGTTATTGATAATGGGCCATAGACACTCCTGAAACTGTACAGTATTATAATTCAACAAAGTACGGAGTCGATATCGTCGACCAAAAGGCTTGCTTATATTCTACAAAAGCTGGATTCCGTCAATGGCCTATCCATGTTTATTTACAACGTGTTGGATCTAACAGGCATTAATGCAACAATCCTCTACAGAGAATTTACCAGTCAACACATTACACGCCGTGATTTTCTTCTTCAATTGGCAAAGGAGCTTCAGCAACAATATAAATATAAAACAAGAGATAGTTATGACCTTTCTAGAGATGATGATAATGAAGAAGCTGAAACTAAGTCAAGAAGAGAAGGCAGTGGAAGGTCGGGAAATGTAAAGGTATCAAAACTATAGAAGAATTTTGCAAATCTATCTGTTTGTGGTAAATGCACTAGTATGAAAGTGTAGGCAATAAATGAATGTAATAAATGAAAATGTACCATAACCGAAAATATTAAGACTTAACTTTTTATTAGAAAATTAATTATCCAATTTCCATGAGAATGAATATTCAGGTGTTTCCTGATAATTTAATTTCAATAAATATTTAAACATAATTATAAACTGTTTTATTAATCTTCATATATGACGATAGGAATAATTATTCAATAATAATAGTGCCAACAATAAAATATTTTGAAAGATTATCAATAGCTTGTATCAGCGTTCGTTTCGACCTCTCGGTCGTGCTAGGAGGGTGGAAGACATTGGTCGTTCTAGTGTTAATAAGAGAATATTCTGAAATTTTATAAAGAATGCTTTCAGGGATCAGACCAAGTAGATTATTGTATTTTGTTCGCTCTTGAGTTATCTTAGCCAGTTCAAATTGGGCCTCTATTATCACAAAATATGCAGAGGGTCGAAATGCAGTGAAAGTTGGTAATTTCAAGGACAAATGACTGATTTCACACTTTTCTTTGCTTTCTTGTCATCCACTTATGTCATGATTCTTTTTGTCAGGATCACCAGTGTAGTGTCTTCAAGACACTCAACACATTTAAACATAATTAAATATGTATAATAATAATAACCTCTTCCTTTATTCGGTCAAGTCCCGTCTTAGGACAAGTCCTTCGGACTCTTAGTACTAGAGCTAATTGAAAACAAAGAAATAAAGTTGAATGACGTGATCAAAGACTGAATTTTATAAGTTTTAAGTACTGATCTGTAGGGCTGAACTGTACTGGACCGAAACTGAACTGGACGGGAGTGTAGTCTTCAGTTCTAAACAGGACCGACACAACACTAATCACTATTCTTTCCTTATGTTAGTGTTCCTAACTCTGATAGGTGAACTCAACTTAGCTCTTGTTAAGCTAAGACCAGATCCTTAATAATCGAATAAATAATAGTCCCCTCACTTGGGAAGATTTGGAAAAATACCAAATGATTTAAAATCTTTTTCTTCTCTAATTGGAGGAAAGGTTGAGTAGAAGAATTAATCGCTCATAAATTTAAGTTATGTATTTTAAGTGGAGTAAACATTTCATTAGAATGGTTTTACATTTTTTTCTTAGAATAGAAATATGTTGGAAGAGAGACAGAGGGAGACGTCAAATTATACTTCAATTACGTTCAAATAATTTATAGATTGATAATACATAATAATTTATTGCCATTGCAGCCATAATTATTGCATGAAATATACCTAACGACAAGTTGTTAAACTAGTTTTATCGATTCTTAGTGAAATTGACCAAAGGAACTATCCACTTTTTTAATAGCAGAGTGAAAAGTAACTAGTAAATCTTCAATGAATCCTTCATCCCTTTTTTTCAAAATTAATTATTTATTTTCCGTTATTTTTAAATGGAATAAAGGATGCATAGATCTATCAAAAGATACAATTCATACACACGTAATTAATTGAAGAAAAACTACATCATAAACAAGGAAAGAAAGGACATTTATTAAATAGCTATGAGGTCTAATAGAAATATTATGTATCTACTAATAATGAAATAATTAATATATATATATAGTAAACACATTTTAAAAACACCTTATCACAGATATACACAAATGTATGCAAGTAAAAACATTTTATAGATGCATATATTTTTTTAAAGAAACATTTGATTAATTATTATTACTAAAATTATTATTGAATAAGTTAAATTTACCTAGATTCAAGATTCAAACGTAAGAACAATGTGAACATACAACAAATAACATTTTTAAAAATAAATACAAGACAAAAACTTGAATGATTTGTTCTTCTTCTTCATAGAGTAGATCCTTCGATGAGGCATCATATGTTGGGACACTAGGTCTTGCATTCATTGACTGGAGGAAGAGGAGAGGGAGGGACTCCTCCATCAAAGTTAAAATGTCGAAGAGCAGAATGAATGCGCACATTAAGACGGTTTTCAAAGTCGTAGTTTTTATAATTATCTCTTGCAAACTCTAAATAGGATCGACCTTCAGCTCGAGTCTAGAATATAAAAAAATATCCACATAATTAAAGACACACAAGAATACATATGACAACTCACCGATGGATTCTTAGACAGAACCATACCCAACTCATACGCTGCAAATGCGGATGTGTGATACTCTTTGACCAACTCCCCATCCTTGATAGCTTTCCCAAAACATATTTTAGCTTTTGAGGCTTGTCTTGAGTCTGAGAAGAGGGATCCAAGTATGAGTTGACGTACACCCTCCAATGCAGGAACATCTATTTTTTCACAATCTATGAATAAAAGAAAATTTGATTAAATGTATATTATCTACATATATGTTGTGTACAAGTTCAAACCAAGCAATAGAATGAATAATTTAAAATGGGGGAAGATATGGAGAGTTTTGTTTTTGGCTCAAGTAATCCAAATTGTTATGATTTTGACTCACCAAATTTTAATCCAACATATTTACGTATGTGTGCTTTTGTTTGAATCTATTTAAAGGTTATTTTATTAAATAGTTTTTCACAAAATCCATTTGAAACAATATCTTAAATTTCTCCTCACTGAGTGAATTCAGAATTTTGATAAAATTAAATCAACTGATAGCAAAATAGTCAATAATTCAAATGATATCCATTACAAGAAAAACTGGCTGCACTATTACAAAAATTATGCCTATAAAATTTACTACTTTTCTCCCTCTAAAAGAGTTTTTATTCAAATATTATTTTTATTCGTATAAAACGAATGAAGATTTAAACAACAAGTTAGACAAAGCTACAAGAAGGTGCTCAACGTCATCTCCTCCAACGATAACAACAATGGCGTCTTCAAAACTGACCTTGTGAAGGCCTTAGTCTCTGCTAATATCCCCTTTGCTAAGATCAACAACAGGGAGTTCAATGAATTTTTGGAGAGGTACTCTAAAAAGACGATGTCAGAACAATAGAGGAAACAAGCAAGGATGATCATCTGAGGGACCAGATGATAATTCAATGGAACAAGGACCTGCTTGCTTGACAAATTTTAATTTATATAAGTTTTTTACAAGAATATATCTTATTTTATCAGATTTATTTGCAATTTTGAGTTTGTTATAAGCATTTCTATTTGCATATTTAGCTCCATTTTTTGGGCATCATTAGTTATCACCTTAAGAAGGAAATAATATTTATAACAGCATTAGAAAATAAAAACACTCTTCAGGTAGCCAACAACAACAAAAATCGGACGCTAAAAATGCTTCAGATTTACAGCCCTAGTGATAAGGGCTTTATCACTTATACCCGAAAAAGCAAATGAATAAAATATTATACACATAATGAAACATTGTACAAAAATCATACAATTTATCTTTATGCAAACAAAATTATTTGCAATAGATAAGATTTGACAATGTTTTTTTAATTTATTTCTTGACTTAAGACATGTTTTAATAGACTTTTAAATGTACTTTATTTAAATTATATTTTTTAAATAGATCCTCCAATCATTTATAATTGTAAGGAGAGTTTTATTCCTTGGAAAACCTAAATAATATACAAGAGTTAGTATGGAACATATTACAAAAGTTTCTCTCTTTGTAGGACGTAGGAAACTCATCATTTAAGTGGTAGCTTAAAATAACTCCCAATACACTAAAAGTTTTTATGTTTTACCTACTTACATAAATAAAAGAAAACGCTCGATCTCAAATACAAGAAAGAAACAAAAAATATTCGAATAATCACGAAAAGATCTTCTATTTAAATTTAAAAAAATGAATAGAATTCCAAGAAATTAAAATAAGTTTTTTTAAGTTTTTATTTCCTTCAAGAAAAGGAAAATGGAACAACTGTCACATAATATGTACATATGTATAATATAAAGAGGAAGTTGAATAATTATAATTATAAGGTAATCTTATACTATATGCCTCAAATCTCAAGTAAAAGCAGCACAAAATGAGTAAAAAGTGGCGCCAGAAAGATAAGTCTAAGTGCTCATTGTCCCCTCCCCTCTCCCCCTTTTTTAGACTAGATTAACAGTTGTATTATAAAAATATACGGTTGCGTGACTATGATGTCACCATTATATAATTTGGCCCACCAATTTTTAGATATATTCCACCGCTGCTGGTGTAAAAGTGAGTTTCAATTTGGGTTGGATCGGTCTAAAAAAGCTATATATACTATAGTCTTGTCTTGCTTACTTTTTTATCAGCCCCGTTTTTTTGGAATTGTTAATCTTTTGATTGAATTTTCTATTCCTTACTAGTAGTCATTATTATTTAATTCTTGTGTAGTGATCTTATGTTTCTACTTACTTAATTAAATTCCAAACCTGATAGAACATTTCTGTGTACACATAATAGATAGATGGTTTTTTGCAGGTTTAAAATTTTGAGTCATAAATGGACTCAGAGTAGGATTGAGAATCGACATCGGAGTAATTCTTACCATTGTTCTTGTTTATTTCCTTGTCTCCTTCATCCCTTGTCACAATTTTTTTAACATGCCCATTATACCCAGAACTTTCATCACTACCGATGATAATCAGTAATGAGTAAAATCAAAAATGGGCATGTTAAAAAAAAGAAACCGAAAATCAAAGAAGGACATTTGTTAGTAATACTCCGATGTCGATCGCCAATTATACTCGGACTCCAACAAGGACTTAGAATTATAACTCTGCAACAAATCCTAAGGGTTACGCTCCGTCTTTTGAGCACACACGAATGTTTAACCATATTTTGAATATAATTGAATCTATTTAGTAATCTACTCTGGAATTAAATAATAATGACAACTACTAAGGGACAGAAAAATCATTCTTCAGATTACAAATTCCATAAAAAATGGACTAGTTAATAAATACATTGGATTTTCATCACTGATTATAAGTCTCATGGTCTTCATTTCAGCTGTTGAAGTTTCAAAAATAGCTGCAATTGTACATTTATAATATACCCTCATTCATTTATCGTCTCTAGAAATCATTCATTATATTCTTTGTTTTAATTTTTAAATCTAGGGCTGTTGAATGGGTGAAGAAGATTATACCAATTGTAAAAAAAAGAGGGGGGGTTAATATACGTGAAATTAATAACTTTAAGAGTAAATTACTTTATTATTTTTGATTTGATTTAAAAAAATGCACATTTTCTTTTTTACAAATTATATTGTGGATGTTTTAAAAATATTTTGGACATTTGTCTTTATTTAAAATAAATCTACATTATTTTTAAGTCCATTTTAAATATTTACTATTCGGTAGATGTAAAAAATCATATTGATTCTGCAAAAGGGTTTTATCTACGTAGAAATATTGTTTTACTGACTATAAAGTGTATACAGTATACTATACACACAAAGATATTTCCTATTTGATCTACAATTTATATACAAAATATGTACAAAACTCTTCAATTTTTTGATCCATCCAATATAAAGAATAATAACATCAAAAGACTGCTCCTATATTATGCCTTTTTTCATATTGACTCTATCAAAATAAATAAAGACTAGTTTCATGGCTAACTACTCAAAAAGGAAGAAATGTTTGAAAAACAAAGTACAAATCCATAACAAAATCCCTCGTTTCACGAGGATTGGCCTTCCACCGATCATAGTATACTATGTGTAAAACTAAAGAGCCTTTCCCACATCGGAATATTTGACTTATCATTAGATAGTATAGGTTTCCCCCAGCGCATTAGATAAATCAAAGTCAAATAAAAATAGCGAAACTTTTTCCAGGTCGTTACTAAAGTAACTATTTGCAACTTTTCCTTTATAAGAGAAGAAAGAAAAGGGTCCTAAAATCAGTTGGTAAATAGTAGTGCAGTCTAATTTTGCACTGGAAATCCTAACAACGGCTTACGGACGTTGGAATTTTAACTAATTCGGTCCAACTTCGGCCTGGACTGGTGGTCTAATCTTTTAAAATAAAATAAAAAGGAAATATCAATCCATGGTCTAAATTTTGATCTAGACGGTTTAAAAAGATTCGAGTTTAACACTAGTAGTTCGTAAATACAGTCTGTCTCCGAAAACTCTTGCTAAAAGTGTCTGTGGAGGGGAGCAATAACAAAAAAAAATCATTTTCTTTTAGTTGCTACATGTGAATTGTTCTTAAAAATGTTGCGACTAATACTTTCTAATTAATGATTTAGTATTCAATCATTGTTAGAAAGTGTTCACAGTTACCTAAACAAGAGTTAATTCGCACTCAACAAATCATCAACATTCAGAACACTGATAAGGGGAAAATAAATAGAAATATCGACAGGTGACAACAAAGTACAATGAAAATTTTTATGTGAGTGAAGCAACGCCGTATTTGTGATAAGGAATGTTATTTGATTCGTGTTCCTAGGTATTCCTAGTATTACGTCATGAATCTCAATTAAAATAACCAAATAATAATGCCTAGGAACAAAGTAGTATAATATTACGTATAATATTAAGAATAGTGCATACATAGTTCTTTTTTCTCACTTATTCACTCTCTTTGCTCTACAAAATAATGAACATATAATTTCATATTCCTACATTTTTCATAATTCTTTTTTTATCAAGATTTTTGCAATGCTGAAAAAAGAAGGGGGGAATTCCATAAGGAGAAAGAAAGCCTTAACAAGCATTTACATGCATCAATAAGCTGAAGCTAGGAGAGTGTTTTACTTGCAAGTTAAAAAAGATACATATACCTATAATCATTTCATACATCCATAGAACCAAATAATGCCTTACCTGTTTGAATTGTTGCATGGCTGTGCTGCCGAAGACAAGCACCCAAGGCATTCCAAAGATAGAGAAGTTCATAGCCAAGTAAACGAAAATAATTTTTATCTACATCATCGATATCTGTGAGGATTTTATTAGCTCTTCGATAAAGAAACTTTTCCAATTGATTATTTGGAGGCTTGTGAACAAGGTCTGGAGTTTCTTCTGCGAGCTCCAATGCGCGATCCACATTACCAGAGGCTCCAAGACAGACTGCAATTAATTAATAATAAGTAGAATGACTAACATAGATACAGTCCTGAAAGTCCATGCAACGTACCTGAAGAGAGATAAGAATAGAATCCTTTGGACCACCTCGACTCTTTTTTAAGTTGAAGAAAAGCCTCTGAGGAGCGTTCCCAAGAGAGCATGAGAATGTAGGACCAACCAACTTCATGGAGACAAAGGAGTCTGACCTCACGTTGACTGGAAACGCTAAGAGCATGTTCGTAGGATCTAAGAGCCGCAGGGAAATTGGACTATGGAAAAAAGGGAAATTTTTTGGTTAGTTATGAAATAACTTTCTTCTGGATACACACACCTTTAGAACACATAGTATATAATAATATAATGATGGAGAAAGAAAAGGATCATATTACATACAGAGAGCTTGAGCAATGAAGCCTTGTTATATGATATTTTTAATAAAATAAAATTGATTTTTAGATGAAAAATAGAAAAAGAAGGCTGAACGTAAAATACTTGACAAATGGTTTAATTTCAAATTGTCACATTTTTTTAAAAGCAAATTACATAGATAGATAGATGGGAAATTAATAGGAATATTATGTAAAGTGTATTGTACATACATTAAGTGGGAAAAAATTGAGATATATGTTAGAAAAAATAGTGTGTGTGTGGTTTTTTTTTTTTTTATTTAATAATGGATTGGTATCAAAAATCAAATTTATACAAGTCCAAATAGCTTACATTACAAAAAGAAACAGGCTCTGAATTGAAGATATATAATATCATGAACAAAGAAAATTAGAGAGAAAGATGATTTCAAATCTTTTGTATTTTAGATCCTCATCAGTGATTCAAAAAGCAAACACTCTCACGAAAGAATAATAAGTGAGTAAGTAAACAAGTAAAAAAAAAAAAAAGAGCTTTCTTTATATTATGTAGGTAGGTTTTTGTTTTGTTTCTTTCTTTCCTTGGAGGGTTTTAAACTCCTAATTTTAAAATGATCTTTTAAAAAAGTACTAACAGATTGTTTTTTTATGTTGTTGTGAAGATAAAATAGCAATATTATTACTTAGTACAAGAGAAAAAGCTTAAAGAGTCGCGTCTCCTCTATCCATGTTACTATATTTTTTTTTTTTTTCCCTTCGTTTGAAAAGAATTTTATTATTTCTACTTTGTGTGGTGAGTATACTATTAACTATATATACTTATCACAACTCGATTAATCAGGCTCTAAAGGCCACATTCATATACGTATAAGTATGTTTTCAATATTGTACATTGTACACATGCAAAGACAAACAGAGAGTCAAAGGTATCAATCTTTTAAAAAGTGGACACCTCATTCCTTTCTTGATTAATTTGAAGAGGTGATTTAAATAAGTTGCATCTGGGGTTCAGGAGGAACAACGAAGCTCAATGGCGCTCAGGCGAAATAATTCTCTTGAAACCAATGTGGTAGATTCGATACTCGTTTGCTCCGAGAGAAGCTTTATTTATATGAACTTCAAAGACCATTCCTAGGTCAGATTGAGCAATTGTAACACTATAATATTTACTTATACTTAGAGTTGACATTTTTGTAAGGAAAAAAAGAGCATGGGGTGAAGGCGGGAGTGAAACATATGTATCATACTGAATTAAGTCCCATGTTACTATTTGCTCCCCCTATTATGTGATTTTTTAGGGGGGGCGAGCAAATGAATTAATGCTTGAAAGAGGAGGACCACCTTCTCTTTTAAAATATTTTTTTTATTTAAATTCATAAATATTAATTTTATTATGAATTTTTAAAACTATTTATACAAAAGACAGGTGATAATGCTTACTTCTGAGTTAAGTCCCCGACAACCCTTAAAATCATGAACAAAAAAGAAGAAAGACCTAGTCTAAATAATAACATATTGGGTGTAGAAAAAGTTCTGAGACCTGCCTCTTAGGTATCATTAAAATACACCTAATTGATCAGGATGATGTATATAGAAAATTTTATATTACAATATTTTTTTACTATAACTATACACATTAATTATGAATCTGACCACCATCAGCCTCAATGACAGCCTCAAAACCACCTCCGGAACCCCTTTCACACATGGGCAACCTATTCTTTTTTCGTAATCACTCACTGCTGGTTAACGGAGGTCTTCAGGGCATCAATATTCGGGTGGCGGACATTCCAGACCTTCTTCTCAATTTTCCACCAAATGGAGTAATTCAGTGGATTCAGATCTGGGCTCTGAGGGGGCCAAGGTTTTTGAACCAAAAGTTCATGTTGCTACCCATTCACTCTTGTACAATATTAGCAGTATGGGCCTGAGTCCCGTCCTGCTGAAATATGTATGTAGGCGTATTGGACTTGTTCATGATTTTGGTGATGTATGAGACCACATGTTCCTTGAACAACATCAAGTAGTACCCGCAGGTAACCGGTATCCAGCAGGAAACCAAATTGGAGGTATTTTTTTCTCCAGTTGATGCCACAACTCCCAACACAGAGGCCGGATGTTTGGTCTTGGTGACTGTTCTGATGCTGTTGTCAGCCTTGCCAAGGAATACCACCTGATCATTTTGCAGGGTCAACCGTAAAGGTCTTTTCGTCAGAGAAAAAATTACCCGGTTGCTGTTGTGCTTCAGACTATTCAAGAGTTGTTAACACAGCTCAAGACAGAGTTCTTTTTAACGTTGGGGCAGGAGGGGTCAGTCAATTCTTCAAAGCAACATTCATCTAGCCTTTCGGATGGCCTTGTCCACAGTAGACCGGTCCACCTTCTTCTTTTTGCCGTCCTCTGATATTTCATAGTTGGCTTGACCTTAAAGGCCTCCATAATGTCTTAAGGCTTCCCTTTGGTAGGTCTTTCACTCTTGAGTTTGTCTTTAAGGTTATCTCCTTCAACCAAACGATTTCTGACCCAACAGACTGTGTCCTTGCTCACGTTTAAGGCCTTCATGATGTCCGAAGTGGCCCTCCTGGAGCAGATTAAGTTGCCAATGAGGACTCTTTTTGCTTACATTGAGACATATTCAGAAATTTAGAATCTAAGCTATTCAAATATAATCGGAACTTTAAGATTTTATCAACAACACCCATTCAAAACTATAGGTTTAGAAGGTTTCATTACTTTTTCAACATCCAGTATTATAATACATTGTATATTCGTGTTGTTTGCTATACCAATACAAAATTAATGACTAAGGATGTGATAATATCGAAAAGTTTAATATCTTTATTAATAGCGATATTTTCTTAATATTTTAAATACTCACTTATCAAAATACTTACCTATCAAAAATTAACATAATACTATCAACTAAAAATATAATATTTAATGTTCATGTATATAAGAAACTTATGCAAAAGTGAGATAAGCTCTAGCGATGATCAGCATTTTTTATTAGCATGACAGATCTGTTTAGACTTTGGAATATGAATTAAAGTATTCTAGAATCACTTCATTTTTAGTTAATGGTGTTGTGGTAGGGAAAGGTATTGGAGTATTTACCCCATCAATATTTCAAATATCAGAATGACTATTTAAAAAAATAAACCCTTTAATATAACTTTATACAAACTAAAATCGACAAAATAGTGAAATTTTTCAAAATTGGTAGTTAATTCGATACAATAAATGTATCGGTAATGAAAATAGTATTTAAATAAGGAGAAAATTCCGTTCGGTTCCAAATCAAATTCAAAATTGATATAATTTTTAATAAAGCTAGATAAATTTTGGGATTACTTTCTATTTTCAGAATAAGGATTTCATAAAATATGGACAGCTCAGAGTTTTTCAGATAGATCGGACCTCAATTTCAAGAAGTACAGCCCCACTATTGGTAAAGCTTTTTTAAATTCAACACATGTGGGATTCATTGAATTTAAAATACTCCAGACCTTTTAACTTAAAATGATTAAATCTGAATTTGCGAAATGTTGTTTCTCTACCTTTTAGTAGAACTTAATGCATCAATACTAATATAATTCATTCAATATCGATATAATACCTATCTATAGATGAAGGAAAATGCTATTTTTCAGATGAAAAGTTGACTATATCTGGATTTTTCTTAAATTAAAAGTATATAAAAAAAATATTAAAAAGTTAAACTGTGCTTTAAAAAATTATGAGCGTAAAAAACTCCTAAATTAAAATTTCTGAAACTCAAAGACAAAAATTTACGTAGAGCCCTTTATATATGTTTATTTAATACAATAAAAACATATGTATCCTTTCAGAAGCTATACAGACTTTTCACCCAAAATATCATATTTTCTAGCCTGAGGTCAAACGAGGAAAATATAAATTAAATTAATATACTAGTATTCATCTTAAAAAATTAACAATATTTATTTCTAAAATGGACTTTTACACAAAAGAGAAAGCTGGAACATAATTAACTTTGATATCCAAATAAAGCTTCCTATGTAGAATAGATATCTATGGACGGAATTTTTGAAGAACCCGTGGAGAAAGTGAGAGCGAGGCTTATAGACTTATTCAGTAGTATCATAAGTTATGGTACTCCTGAACTAAGGCCCTGTTAATATCAGCTGCCTCCAATGAGATAGTGAATTACTACTAGAGAATACATTCAAAATAGCATTGATGCAGGGATAATATTATAATTATCCTACATAGTATTAAAATAATTAATTTGTTTGTGTGTGAATTATGTACCGCATAGAAAAACACTAATTAAAACGCTTTTATTTAAAAAAGGGAGACAGATTCAGGCTTTAGACATAAATAAAAGTTGTTTAGAATTTTGAGTTACGTACGTAAGGCTATATTTAATTCTGATCAATCAGACTTCTGGCTTCTGCAGGGCATGTTTGATTTTTCGCTAAAAAAAAGATATTTTTTTTATAAAACAAGATCAATTCCCCGAGTCTCAAAGTTTTTATTAAGGTACGGGTTTTTCGATTCAAAAATGCAGCAAGAAAATTAAAAATCCAAAAAATGAATCATTTAATAACAGAAACAGGAAGAACGTGCATTAAATACAAATTAAAAAAGGGAATTAGGGAGAGGATGAGCAAGTTATTCTTAGTATATATCTTCAATCTTCATTATGGTTGAAGAAGAAACATGACAAGTTATCAATGGCAACAACAATAAATAAATCACAAGGTTAAACATTTGAAAAATTGCTTTATATTTACCAAAATCAGTATTTTCACATGTCAATTATATGTTGCATTTATAAGAGTGTCAAAAGCGGGTGCGGGTTTGATTATATTTACATCAAATTGACAGAAACAACAAATTCATAGTCTGTCTTTAGAATAGCGTCTTCCTGCTAGTATATATTATTATTTTATTAAAAATTTAAAAAAATGACAATAAAAGTAAGGAAGAATTCTTCTTTAAGGGAGATTTATTTATACTTCGACAATCAATTTATCAAAGAATGAACATAATTTATGAAAACGAACTCTAATTGTTTTCCTGTGCAAATCACTAAACCCTATTTTCCTCTCTATAAAACTTATATCCTATTTATAGCTAAAACCTGTAATGCTAAGAGGAAAACATTTGAAAATTTCCGCAACTTCTTGTGACCAACTCCCTAATTCAAAAATGCACACATTGGATCCCACCCTCCCTAGTTTTAATATAATTTTACGTAATATGTCATAGAATCGTATTTTCTATCCATTTACGAACCATACAATATTAATTGTATAGATAAAATAAAGTGAATATATTAATACTTCAATTCTTTTTAATTGGTTAGACAATACCTATTTATAAACTCCTAAGTATTTATCTATATTAATAAAGATGATTTTGTTTGAATGGACAAATGTAGATCCCCTCTTGGGTATTAACATTAATTCTTGCTTCCGTCAATCTAAAAAGATGTTCCATTAAGGAAATTAGGACATTTAATTAATTGGCCATGAGATACAATTAGAGTAATCAATGAGTGGATATAATATGAGTTGAGGACTCATTTTTAACAAATTAGTGTGTGTAGCTACATCTCAACCAGGTAACGTTTTAGAGACAAAAGTACTTCCTGGCTCATCGCATTGAATCATTTTTATTTTTTTTCAAGCCTGCTATTATTATTCTTTTATTCTAGAGGAGAAAACATGTAAGTGTTGAGTAGCTACGAGTGAGTATGCTCATGAAAACGGGAAGTAAAACTGTGGATTTGTTGGGAAGTTATCTTTTATATTATTACCGTTGGTCTATGCCTAATTACTACTGGCAGTGCCAGGGACAACTGCTAGTACATTCATAAATACAAATGTCTCAATTAAATGTAATGCCATATTTTAAAAAAACGATTTTTATTTCATCCATAATAGCTAATTAGTAATCAAGTTTTTATTTTATGTAATATCCTAGAAAAAATAATCAAAAGTCGTCAACAAGTTGCACCCGAAAAAAAGGATGAAGAATTTATTATACTTGTGACTAAGATAATGACAAAATTGAATATTCCTTGGATGTTTGATTTTTTTGAAGGTGTAATTTTTACTTTTTGAATAAAAGTTACTTTTTGATATGTTTTAAGTAGAATATTCTAATTACATAATATATACATAGTTTTGATAGATCAAAATCAAATAATATCAATTAATAGATGGAAATTAAAATGACTAATGATACGCATAATGAAATGTCAAAAAATTTAATTGGAAAATCTTGTTATACAAGCTGGAACTTGTACACAACATATACTTATAATAGCTTCAACGTATATAGAATATTGTAAGCCATGAAAGGCTTCCATATAAATAATTTCCCTATGGTAAAAGTTATTATTTAGTTTGTATATAATACAATAAAGCTGGGACTTATTGTGAAAAAACATAAAATACCGGGAATTCCCCGCAAGTAAAGAAATAAACATATCCAAAAATTGATGAGATTGATGGGTAATTGTATATACGAGTATCTACTTGAAGTTTGCTATAAAACAGGACAACATAGATTAAAATGTCGTCAAAAAAAATGTAAATAGTGAAATAACAGATTTTTTTTTCGAGGAACAGTGAAAAATCTGTCTCGGAAAGAACTTACTATGTATGCATTATAAAGAAGTTAATGATCGCAAGTAAAAGAGACAGAATATAGAAAAATATTTTCAAATACAATTGGGCATTACACCTAATGGCAACTAGCTCTGCAAATAAAAACTTATGGATTCTTTTGGAACACACTTTTGAAAAAGAAACCATGAAAGATGGTCTGAAAAAGAGAACACCATCAAATGTGTACGTTATCTCTGTTAGGAAGTATGAACACCTCAAAAAAATTAACTTAACTTTATATTTATCATTTTACCTTCAGTTATATCATGTAAATTATGTTATGTTGTAGGGATGGATATTTTTTTTTTAAATCCCCTGAAGCAATCTCAAGACATAATAGTATGTAGGTATGATTAGAACTGTACATTTTAGTTGGTAATATGAGCTGTGTTTCTTAATTTCAAAAAACGTTATCATTATTTTTCCATTTTTATGTCATTCATGATGAAACTCACACTTACTACTTAATACTTAAAGACATAAAGTAAGCCGAGGATTCATTGGGAAGTTTTAAGTGTAAGTAGTGTTGTGTCAACCCTTATTTAGGACTGTAGACTTCAGTATCTTCCAGTTCAGTCATGCATATCAGTACTTAAACTTATAAAGTTCGGTCCTTGATGACATGACTCAACTTTATTTCTTCTTTTTTTTATCAGTTCTAGTAATGACAGTCCCATTATTATTTACTCATCTCTATTATGTTATGTCTTCCTTGCATAGAAACATAATAAATCGTCTTCCTCAAGGTCCCAGTCTACGATGGCCTTTTGCGACAATTCTGAGCAGAGAATCGCTGCTATCTTAATCTTCTTCTGTCTTGTGTGCTCATGGTGGCGACTAGGAGAATGTTCTCTAGGCAATCGACAATTAATTATGTGTTCTACAACATTGTGCATAGGAAAATTGTTAAAAAATGACTTTTAAAGTCAACCAAAGTATCTTGGTTGTACTCAGAGTATAATTGAGAATCGGCATAGGCGTGATTCCTGCCTATATCTTTGCTAGATATAGAGATAATTTTTTCCCTATTTTCTTCTTCTCAGAGCAGCTTGTAGCTACAGTAATGAAAATGCATGAAATCTAACCGCTATCCTTTAAAACAGTATTCAAATTTGTCAGTTACCATGAATTTCGAATTTACAACTCTAGATATATATTGAATATTTAAGCAGAATTCATATTTTTCAAAGGCGACAAATGCAATCAATTTCATAAAATGCTATATTTAAAGAGTGGTTCACGAAACTTTTTCTTTTTGATGTCGCTATAAAAAAAAAGACGGATGGATATTTTTCAGTAATTTTTTATTTATTTGAAAGCCTCAACATTTCGGTTAATAATGGAACACCACTTTATTCATATGGCCTCCGTTGCTGGCCTTACAGTAGCCCATTCTGTCGACCCAATTTTTCAATACATATTCGATTGTGTGAGCTTCAATAGCTACAATGGCGACTCCAATTTCTTGTTTCAAATCGTCAATCGTCTCTGGATGGTTGGCGTAACATTTATCCTTGACGGTTCCCCACAAAAAATAGTCCAACGGAGTCAAATCGCAGCTACGAGGTGGCCAATTGACGTTGCCGTTTCGGCTTATGATGCGATTGTCGAAGACAGTGCGCAAAAGATCCACTATAACGATGGCGGTGTAGCACGTAGCGCCATCCTGTTGGAACCAAATGTCGTCGATGTCTACTTTTCCATTTGGGAAAACAAAAAATCTTCCAACATAGCCCGATAGCGCTCCCCATCGACCGTAACGGCAGCTCCTTGCTCGTTTTTTCGATTTCGGCAACAGCAGCAATGTTTTCGATTGAGCGCACTGGACGAACACGGGAACGCGTGGTTTTATCCATTAACGAACCAATTTCGTGCACACACTTCACAAATTTATCCACAAACTGCCTGGAAACTTTATTTCGACCAACGTAATTTTCTTGCAGTTTCATTTGAAGACCCTCCATTTTGGAAGTAAGTCTTCAGTATTTCCCAATTTTCTTCGAGCGTAAACTTAACCATTTCGTAAACCGGAAACCTTTTACAAAACATTAGACATGAGAATGTTACTACAGCTGTCAGACGTCAAATAAGTGGTAGTTCAAAATGCAACCGCTAGATGGGCCACCCCTTATATATAGATAGCAATTAATACTCCTGGGTAAGGTAAACTAAAATACAGAACATATATTTATTTATTACCTAATATTGCCCATCAATTACCTTTTATACCTAAGTGTATTGAAAGTATAGACAGGTATTATATGTACCATATATGTACATTTAAAAGCGAGAGAGAGAAACTACATCATCTGTCAAATTCATTTATTTCTTTGCTTTCTTTCTAAAAAAATAGATGTACTTTTCATCTGTACAGTAGGTTTCTCTTATAATCCTTTCGTTTTCTATTTTTTGTCAACAACAATCCACAAAACTACACTTTTCTAAAGCACAAACATAAATATGAAGGATTCCTGCGTCACTTAAGGCTAATATAAGTCTGTATATACCCCTATTCAAATAAAACCCTACAAGGAAGGATTAGAAGGATCTGTTAGAGTCAGGGTATAAGAACAGAATCCAGCACTTTTGATCCATATACTTTAAATTAACAAAAAATGTCATTTTTAAAGATTAATTAAAAAATAAAAACTGATAAGCATATACAACTATTGAGAATATTTCTCAGTCCTCCGTTGTCCTCAATTCGAGTTCTGAACCACACACAGCCCCTGGGAACTAGAGTCCATTCTAATTTCTTGTTTTAAAGTACGATGGAGTCAATGAGGGACTTTCAGTTGGTTTGAGGACCTTTGTTGACCTTTGACTCAAGGTAGCTCAAAATAATAAAAACCTTCAGATTCAGGTCGTAGGAGCTAGGACGATCCTCCTGCTTTGCTCGGGCACCTCCTTTCTTGTAATCCCTCCCCTTGAGTCCTTAGTCTCCACTAGGGCCTTTTGCAATGCTGAAACCCTTCTCCTATCAATCCCTGTCATCCTTGAGAACTCAGAATTGCTAATATCTAGATTGTTGTTAACCAAAATCATCTCAACAGCGCAACTGCATTCTGCCTCTGAAAATATGATAGGCTTGAAATCTTCTGTTGTTGACTCCATGGCAGTGTTTTGTTTATTAAGTGAAATTTTTATTTGTATATTTCACAACGAAACAGTATTGCACAATTTCGTCACCATATATGCCGGGAAAATCCAGATTTCGTTGTTACACTCTATATCATTAGCAAAAGTATAGATAAACAAGCTCCAATCATAAAGGAATAAATTTAAAGGCAACAAGGTACGTAAAACATTGCCTTCACCTGAAAATATTGCTATGCTTTAGGAATAGTATTTTGCTGAAATAGCCAAACTTTTAATATGTGATTTTTTTCTTCATAATTGTAACATAATATTCAAAAGTAGACCAAAGAAAAGAGCTGTATTAAACTTTTCAACATAAGGATATTAATTGTATGACTACCTAACTAAGGCAAGATGCCATGTACAAATCCTTGCCACCTCTTTATTTTTCTTTCTCTATGGTTCCACTGCACATAGGTCAATTAAATTATATTAAACAATCTGGAGTCAAACTACAATAGTGTTTGTCGGTTATTATTTATGACTGAAGACTGGAGTTCCCTTCAGTTTAGTCCAGCACATCAGTACTAAAACTTTATTTCTTCTTTTTTTTAAATTATTTAATACTAATAGTCCGAAGGACCAATTCCAGGACATATAGGAGAAGTTCTAAAACTAGACTGGACCGAATAAATAAGTACTGACACAAGAACAAACTACAAGTACAACTTTTTGGAGATCTGATTCGGACCACAAGCAGTCAGTTGATTAATTTTGTGCAAGAAATTTTAACTACAAGTATATTGTTCCTTACAGGGTAGAACCAAAGAATAAGATTTTATCTGATAAATGAAATCTATACTTATGATGGAAATAATTAAATTTTCAACACATGTTCAACATACAAGTATATGTATATTTAAGGTTAATTTTAAACTTTTAAGTGATTTTTTAGGGGGGACAGGCAGGGAACTATAGAAAATGGCGGAAATAAATAACCCCAACGTATGGAAACATCCATAGTTTTTTCTCATTTTTTTAATTCTTTTTTTAAAGGTTGGTAACCACTTATTTATAGAAAAGGCCACACATATTTATAGCACATAATATATAAACATAAGTCAAGGGTCCAAAGAAAAAAATAAAGCACGTTTTTTGTTGTTTTTTTCGTTCCAATTTAGCTTCATTCATCAATATAATATCCATCAAGAGCAGCACAATGATTATACCGCCACTCTAACATTACAATGGCACAAACGCTTTATGTTTACCACAAAATAGTCCTCAGTTCCAGCAATATTGGAGCAAAATTTCTTACTGGCAAGTAGTTTTTTTAGGTCTGCCAACAGCCAGTAGTCGCTGGGAGCCAAATCAAAGTTCCATTTTGTGTTGTTTTGCTATTGTTTTGATTGACTTATGTCAAAGTGCGTTATCCTGGTGAAACAGTACTTTCTTCTTCCTTAAATGGGGCCGTGATTTCGTCTTTCAACCGCTCCAATAACGCTATATAATATTCACTGATGTAGGTGCTTATCTTTCTAAGGTAGTCTATGAATATTATGCCATACACATTTTAAGATACACAGGCCATAACCTTTCCTGCTGATTATTGTACTTTCAGACACTTTGGACGAGTTTCACCAGTTGCTGTCCACTCTAATGATGACCATTTTGATTCCAGAGAGAAATGATCGATCTATGTTTCATCCATTGTCACATACCGACGAATAAGTATAGTTTTTATGTAAAAAATGGCGAAAGACTGCTCAGAATCATCAGTATGTTTTTGTTTTGGTCAATTCTGAGTAAATGCAGTTTCCACTTTGAACAACAGAGCTTTCTCATGGACAAATGTACATGCAATATAGAGGCAAAATGTTCTTTTGATGTCAACTAACTCACACAACTTCACTTTCCAATCATTCAAAAATATTTTGTGGACTTTCTACTTCTTTCTTAATTATTTAATAGATAGTCCCCTTTTTAACTTCTCCCTTTGCAATAAAGCATTCTTGCCTAACTTTGGTGTAAATTGTTTAAAAAATGCGTAATAAAAAAAATATTTATGAACTTAAATATAATTATAAAACTTTCTGTACACTAATGTTATTTTAAATCTAAAAGGTTTCTCCTATTTATAACAGTGATTCATTTTCTCACTTCAAAATCATGTAACAAGGAGGATATTAACATGGGTCTTAATTCGGTAATACCATAGGTCTCCCTGCCACTCTTTCCTCGTGCTCTAACAATAATCTCATTTCTAATTATGTATTAACTGAAATAATATTCGTGTTAACATTAGCTGCATTTTATATAGTTTTATTATTTTATAGTAGAAAAAAGGATCTACTACTATATAGAATAAAATCTTCTACATTTAAAATAGGATTAGTGCAGGGAAAATATTATACTTATATTTGAATACATACATATATATGATTATTTCCTTATGCATTTTTAAAAGAATTCACTCAAAAATGCTCTAGAACTCTTTTTTCAGGGGGAGATGATGATAGCACAACGACCTATTGAATAATAAACAATAAAGAAAAAAATATTTTCTAATCCCCAAACTGTGTTGTTTCTCTACAAAAAATAAATCCATTCTTACCCTTAAGAAATAACTCACGCTATTAGCAATTCTTGCGTCATGCGAGCATATATCGACCAGCTCTTATATTTAAATAAAAGTAATCGTAAATTTTATACTCAGAATCCAATCGATATCTCAAAAAGTTGTATCAAGAGGGGCATTGCTAGCTAATCCACAAAAATTATCAACGTCGTAATATAATTATTCATATGAATAGGTTTATTTTATATATATTCAATAAATATTTTGAGGGCTTCAGAAACTTTTTTTTAAGGGGAAGGGCCTTGAGCTCCCCCCTACCCCCTAAAAAAATAAAGAAGCTAGAGACGCCTCTGAGTATCAACATACTACTTTATTTCGTATTCAAAAGTGTTACTGTACTAGTAATTTGACTCATCCTTAGTCAAATGTTTGGAGTTTTGATTCTTATTCCAGACCAAGTAAGTCAAATTTGTTGGGACAATTTCCATTCATTTTCAGAAAATTTTATATTCGAGTACACTTTGTGTTTTTTTCTTTTTTTTTTTTTTTTTTTTTTTTTTTTTTTAGTTCGAGTAATACTCAAATTTATCAAGTACAGTGTAGGGCAGCAAAACGTGGTTAATTAATGTTTATTTTCTCATTACTATGATAAGGTTTAGGGATTATTTTTGATATCAATTTTCCACCGTCCTCTTTACATAAACAAACAATACTAATCGTTTAGTCATTTCATCATCATGAGCGAGCAACAAGAAGAAAGGAAGCGCAACTCAGATCTCCTAGATGCTGGTGATGATAAAATGAAGATTACGGACTTTGTTATGTGTTCTAGAAGCCTGGTTTTTAAGTTGGCCAAAGGGGGAAAAAAATAAAGAAGACCTCACCAGGATGTCAGTAAGTGGAGGGCATAATTTAAAAAGGGATACGAAGTTCTTGTTATATTTGGAGAAGAATATGAAGGAGGATCCCAATAAGTCAATGATTCGCCTCACTAACTACTTCTCTGTGGCTCTTAGACCATCAGTAGGAGTATGAAGGACAACTTTGGACTATTTTCTTTCACAAAGGCCCCACAGCACATTCTGATAGAGGGAATGAAAGCCAGGAGGCTCAAGAGCTAAAAGAAAATTATCACATGGATCAAGGCTCAAATTGGTAAATTGTGAAAAATTTCTCGTACAAGAAGATTTTCGCAGTTGATCAATTCCATAACTGGCGTAACAAATGTTAGCTTGCGGAAACTTAAGAAAAGGTTCAAGGGGTTTACCACAGCAAATATTCGGCCCAAACAATGGTCCTCCGCGTTGTGGCCTCTGATGGAAAGACGATGCCTCCTTTCTTTTTCAAGGCTGGACAGAAAATTGGTCAGGAGTCCTAGTATAAGGTGCTTAGTTACACCATCTTGCCATGGCCAAAGACCTACTATCTGGAGTGTAACTACATGTGGACTCAGGAAGGCGCCCCCTCTCACACGTTCGCCAAGATAATATGGCTCGATTCCGTTCTAAAGAGATATGGCCCCATTCCTCACCAGATTTAAACCCACTGGACTCCACCTTGGAGACAGAAAACTAACATGACCTCACACCCAAATGAGGACTCACAGAAGTCCTCCCTACATGGGACAACTTGTCATAGGGGTTTGTCATCAACTCCTACATGCCCCTTCAGGGGACATGTAAAGGCTATGGTTGACTAAGAAGGTAGCCATATTGAGTGAAAAAGTTTTTCAAAAACCATGTCTACATGTTTTGTTAACATTATTTTTTTGTCTGTTATTGAAAAAATAAAATTATTGATGTATTTCTAAATCCATCTCTCAAGTCCATGTTTTGCTGCCTTCCCCTATATGTTCATATAATTAATTGATTATCCTAACTATATAGGAGTATATATGTAGTTATAACGTAAATTAATTCAAAAGAACGTTAGAGAGGAGTAGAAAGTCACGCTACATCAACTTTAAACATATGATGAGGTTTGATGCCACTACTTTTTCATTCGTATTATATATATGTAGCTACATACTTTACACTATATGTACATATGTAGTAGGACAACCTAATTTATGTTGGCTCTTTCAAATAATTAATCTTCTTTCTTCTTCCTTTATTTTTCTCATTTCCTTATTATAGGAATAAGAATACTACTAAGTAAGAGTTGTATAAATAATTAAGATTAAAATATAATTTATATTTGTCACTTAAGCTCTAATTAAGATTTTTTTTTCTTTTTTTAAAAGGCTAGAGGAAAAAGGCTTTTTAGTTTTCTCACATTCATTTTCAAATTGTTTTTTTTTTACTTCTTCATTTTTCTTGCTTTCAAATATAAAGAAGGGAAAAATAATATTATCCATCAAATAAGGCTTGATTAATATATATATACTCTTATATATCAATAAAAGAATGGGAAAATGAAGAAGGAATGGGTCTAAGATAGACGTGTTCATGCAATTAAATACCTTGAGTCGATCCACTCTTCCTTGAAAAAAGAGAAATAGAGCTGAGGTAGAGAAGTCTGCTTTGGAGCTGTCTATAAGCCTTTGAGCTGCATCTGCTCCGGATCGAAGATTCGCACCATCTAGTCCAAAAAAGGGGCGAACGATGGTATGGAACCAGAGAAGAGCCAATCTATAATAGATATTATAAGTATGTAGATACTTATCGATAATGAAATGGTAGTGTACTCACGTGGCTAATGGCCCTCTCATATCTGATCCTTGACGAGTAAAATGAAGGGCTTGAATCCCTGTTTGTCTGTCCCCTTCGAATCCCAGAAAATGAATCACATTTAGTAATTTAGGGGGGAGAAGGGATACGGCGAGGTGGAAAAGTCCAAATCCAAAGGAAACTGCTGACATGAGTCTTTTGATGTTTTGTACGTCAATCAATCTATATTAAGATTAAGTTATGTACACAGTTATGTATAAGGAATGGATTATTAAATAGACTTACTCTAAATGACGCGCTGTGGCTGATGACGTAGTAATATCCGATGGAGACTTCCCATTGGGCGAAGAGTCCGCGATGGGGCCGTTTTTAATAAGAGAAAAGAGATTGAGAGGGACGGAAAATGAGTGAGTAAATCCGCCTCCATTCCTCTTGGAGTTGGGTGGTCCGGGAAATGGACTACTTTCGGAGCCTTCTGAAGATGAATCGTTTCCACTGAGAGGAGAACTTCCAGTTGAGGAAGGAGATTCTCGAGGATGATGGGTTTGAGGTGTCGTGGTGGTTTGGACCGATGGCAAGTGAGGTGGGGGTGGAGGAGCTACAAAAAGCAAGAAAACAAAGTATGTTAAGTACTATGAACAACACTATTAAGATATATATTCAAAACCTCTAGTTAAGAGTGATGGAGAGAGTAATCACTCAAAAGCAAAGCTTTATTGAGTATAAAATATCCAAAATCTTGTGTACATTTACATTAAGGAAGATTTATCTCATAAGGATTTTATTTGCTAAATAAATAGATGAGGCATAAATCCAGGATAAGCTATCTCCTTCCACTAGTTCTATTCTATGTAAGTATCTATGTACATAAGCAGTAAATTATTATTTTCTATGAAATATATAGAAAGCATAAAAACAATACTTAAACACTTTCATAAAGAACCATTATAATCAGGTTCCATTAGGAATATGATGTATACATATGTATCTATGTGGGTAAACAGATAAAAATGAAAAGGTGGAGGGGGAGGGGGTGATTCAGTTCTACTCAAATAATTATTTTTTATCAAGACTGGCATAAATATTATATAGGAGAGAGCACAGGACTAGTTGGAGCACTTTCTACTTTTTGTCATATTACCAGTCGTAGGGAAAAGTCCTTATATGCAAGTTTAGTCTCAAGACCTAGAATATTCCCATAAAGTACTATTCAAGTCCTCAGAGAATAAAAGATACTTTAAAGAGTATTTTAAATCCAGATACAAAATTGAAATGACTTTTGAGTCTTTGATTTTGTAATCAAGTCGATCTCAAGTTCCGCATCTGCATATAACGCAGCTTGTAGAAATGATTTTGAGGTTAAAGTGTGTTTTTTGTTTTTGTTTTTTTGCAAAGTTACTTACTAATTGCAACATTTGGCATCAATTTGAATAAATAGTTAAGATTATTAACCTGTAATATCAGTGTGTGTACTTTTTTAAGCACGCTTACCGTAACAATGAGACAATAGTGATTATCGATAAATAATAATAGTATTTAGGGATCGGTATTATTGAAATAAAATTTAATTTACCTAAAAATTCATGTTTTAAATAATTTAATTAGAAATTTATGTGTATTTCCCGGATTTTTTTAGGTGTCCGTTCAAAAAAAAAAAATTCCATTAATAATAACTTTCTTACAAAACCTTGGTGTTAGTCTCCGTTTTTTATGAGCAAACTACTATATACGCAACTACTATATATTACATCAATTCATACGACATGTTCTGTCCTCATGAATGAAATAATAATAATAAGAGTTGTAGGGGTAAAAAATAATACATATAAAGTGATGACTAATGATGAGTCATGGAATACTTTAGTCGCTAGAGCACTGAACGGTTCTGCTTTACTTCATTGCAAATACTAATTATATTTTACATTCAGCATTTTTTTATGTTAGTGTATAACAAAAACAAACAAAAAAAGTTATCATTGTATTCATACTCCGTGCTGCATGCACACACCTGCAATATTTCATTAACCTGACCACGTTGTTATTTCTTAGATCAAAATATGTATATGTCATACATCAGGGAGCACATGTACACACGTTCGACGCTATATGCTGCAAGATCTGCATTGACTACATTCTTACGTCTTAGATCAAAAATTCCTTTATTTGGTAGAAAGAATCATGCATACAGATAAATTTTGTTTTATTAATACGTATATGGAAAATCAATAACAATTTCATCCAACTTAACATAATTAAAGTGATATCAAAAAATTGGTATTTAAGATTAGGGAAATTTTAGATTTTTAAATAATGACTTTGTTTGTTGTTTTTTTCCCCATTTTTTGTTCAATCATTTAATCCCCCCCCTGCAACTAAGATTAATTAACTTGCCCCCCCCCCCTACTCTGTGACTCCTTCCAAAACGAGTATATCCAATTAACTCCATTTAACTTTTCAATTAATCACAAATAATTATATTATTATAAAATAAAAAGAGTCAAAGCATCTAAGCTGATGCTTGAGTTTCAGAAAAAATGAATGAAGAGGGGGAAAATGACGCCCAGGCTGTAAGAGGATTTTGTTTAGTCAAAGAAATGCACTAATGAAAAGTGCTAGAGCCTAACTCGTAGAAACTTGTAAGAAATTGAAGATCACTAACAAGCCTCATTCTCCACTCCCTTACATACTAAAGTATTATGGTAATGAATTATTTTTTAGCAATAACATTATCTTCTATATTAATAAAGTAAAGGTTATCTGTATATATAGTAATTAAGAATAGTAATTTTTTATCTAAGAAATAAGAATGAAGTTATTTCAATTAAATCTCTAAAGCGGACGTAGCGGAGGCTCAGTCAAGTAGTGCCTAAAGCCTAAAATACTTCCTGGTTCATCAGTCACAGCCCCATATACAGGTATTATTTTCTGAAATTTTTCTCGAAAAAAATTAATATTTGAAATGTAAGTTAGCAATTTTTCGCAAAAAAATGTAAAAATTTGAAATTAAAAAAAAAAAATTATAACAAGTTTAATTTTTGGAGAACAGCTGCAGATTTTTCACATTTTTCTCAAAAAAAAAAAATATTCCAAAAACCAAGCCCCAACCAAAATATAATCCTGCGTACACCCCTGATTATATTTATTATTTTCTTTTTGATGAGATAACATCCAAGTATTGAGTACTTACCTGAATGTTAGCTAATGGGAAACGGAGAGTAACAATGAAAATATGTTTGGGGGGGGATTGTCTTGTATATTATTAGAGCAAAGTTTGACTGTTTGTCGACAGCTAAAACTTCAAGCAATGCCAGGTACAACCGCTATTAATGATATGAATATTTTATTCCCATTATTTTCTAGGGTAACCAAGGAAGAAACTTATTCAGATTTATTCATAGAAAAATAAGAAAATGTTAGGGTTAGAGAAAAGGTTAGTCGTAAAGAAATTTAATTTGAGGAAAATTTGTGTGTGTATGTAGAAATATTATGTAAATTGTTGAGTTTAGTATTGTAGCGAGTAAAGATTTAATGCTTGAGTGAGTTAACTCAGTCAAAGTTGAATTACATATATTATTTCTTTGTATGTGTGTCTAATATATTTTCTTTAAGAAAGAAAGGGATAGAGTTTGTATAAAAAATGTAGAGAGAGGATTTATGATGAAGAAAATGGATATTGTACTATACATATATTATAAATAGCTCAGACTATAATGATTTAAAAGGCAATATAAGAGCAATAACTAGTGTTGGATTCGAGGACTTCTCAAACTTGCCCAAAACTAGACTGTACGAATCCAGACCATTTTCTAAAAAATACTTTTTTTTATTTTTTTGACAAATTTGACTTTACATGAACTCGAAGTATTATTACAAAAAAAATTGAAACATTCTAGACATTACGATGAGTCACCCTTCTACAGAGTATAACTAAAAAAGATAGTCAAAAATTCTGCAAACCACATTGTTTATGTATAATTTCTTTGTCCTAAAATGCATTATTTAATTACAACATCATTCATTGCAATAATCCATCATTTCATTTCGATCGATTAAAATTGCATGATTATTATGTATCTATGAATATTACAACTGTAGGCATTTGAATTTTATAATCTGCTACGGAATACTTATATTTTAATCATTGTATTAAAATAGCCAAAAATTACACCCTTAATATATTGATCCTCCATGGAATATTCAATAATTGTATTATCCTCATCCGAAGTAATGTAAATCCTTCATTTAAAATTATTTAGCACATCTTTTGGTTGCAACTTGTACAAAATCGTAACTTATACACAAAAACCGGGCGTTTGAAAAGTCTTTGACCACCTATATGACGCCGATTATAGAGGTTTTGTAAAGTTTCAATTAAACTTTTCCATTCCTCTTATCTGAATCTTTTAGTATTTACAATATGTTGCCCTATTGATTCCAACCCCTGTAGAGTCCATCACAGCAACATCACCAACCTTAAAGCATCTGTGGAGTCCCATTGGAGAAGGATGTATGTACTGCCTTCCTACATCCTCTGGAAGCTGTAATTGAAGTTCGTGGAAATCAAATTCATAATCTTCATAATGTCTAAATAATAAAAGATTTTTAAGATCTCCTTGTACAACTTCATTCAGATCTGTTACGCATGGTTATTTGTGGAATAATCCAGGTGGTCAAAGACTTTTCTTGAAGATCTGGTATAAATGGAAATGCTCACAAAATTTACTTCCACCGAACTCAAATATCGTTATATTGCCCTAACTAGTATAGAGTTTTTGTTTGAAAATCCTAAAGTAGTCTAAGACATGTATAATTCTAACTAATTCCGTCCAACTTTTATCTTACTGCTGGAGTAAAATCCTTTTCACATAAACAATCGGTCCTGATTCGGTCTCACTTTTAAAACAGAAATTTAATAGAAAAAATGCCTTGTTTTTAGAAAAAAATAAAAATCATGTCTACAATTTTATTTCATTTAAAATTTCATTCCACTGTTTCTAACCGCACGGTCTAGAGTGTAAACCGAAGTATACACTTCATTTTTCTATAAATAAAAAAAGACTCAATACCGAAATGAAACAAAACTCTGTCTCGGACCGAGTCCACGACTAATTCTAACCTTAACTCGACTCGACGCAGAACTCAAAAACTCGGAACTCGAAAATTTTGATTCGAATCCAACAACACTAGCAATATTATATAGGTAGAATAATGAGGAATAAAATATTCCATATTCTTCACAATTTAAATTCCGTTTTTTTATTAAATCATTTCTCCCTTTATTTTTGGAACTAAAAAAAAGATGCTAGGATACGAAATATTAGCTAATACATTTATTGCCTCTCTTCTTTTCGTCAAGATTGAAACGGAATTGCAGTATGTAATAATAATAATAATAACAAGGGGGAAAAAGAAATAAAAAGAATCTTTGCAATAAAATGAAACAATTGTAGCAAAAATAAATAATAAACACTGAAAGAAAGAGGAAGAAAGAGAAAAACCAACACATTCTTTCTATTATCACCAAATGCATTCAACTTCCCAGTTATTCTTACATATTTATTTATATTTATACTATGTTTTATATATGTATGTATGAGTTACATAATAATGGTCACACAAGCAAATTTGAATTAAACTTCTTTAGGGCCTCATTTTTTGGGGTGGTAGTGGTTCTTTAAAAACAAAGAAAAGGACGCAAGACTTTCTCTATACAATGTATTAGGGTTTCTCTCCTGGGATTTCTGGTGCTTTACACCTAGGAGAAACTATCCCATTTAATTATTTCATAATATAAGTTCACTTAATTTTATATAATTCAATATATTAAACGTCAGCGGGTGCACCGGGATTCATATACCAATACAGCATAAATATTAAAAGTGAATATGATATACAGGGAGCACTGTATAAAATAATGAAATCACACAGGCGTTTACTCATATGAAAAAAGAATTAAAAAAAGGAAGTACTTTATATAAAATTAAAATTAAATGAATGTGACTTTAGATAAGGTTTAGAAACGAGCTAAATTACTCCCTGGCTCTCATGTGTACTTAACAACTGTTCAACACCCAGCAGCATCAAAAATTTAGGTCGTCTATTATTTTAGTTTCATTGTTGTGCGTCGGATCGGGTTACATAATTCCAATAACCGGGACCCGTGGGATCTAAAAAACCTGTGTATAATTAGTAATAAGGATAGAAATGGAGAAAATGGGAATTAAAAGTATATGAGTAAGGCTAATCTAAAAGGAAGACAGTGCAGTTTTCCCCTTTTTCCTTTTCATTTCTACGAATTCAAGCCTAAACAAAAAGATTGTCAATTGTTTTTTTGTTTGTTTATTATAATGTGTTATTGTGTACGTTGATAACTGTGTGGTTTTAATTATTGATTATAATGTGTTGCGAAATTGGGAGATAATCCCTAGCAGAAGTTCAAGAAAGAATTCGAATCCATTTTAAGGATCAACATCGAGATTGTACTTAAGAACACCAGGAAGCCATTCTTCATGAGTCAACATATTTCATTCTTCCATAATTTAATAACAGCAACATTCTCTGGGAAACACGTGATTTGATAATTTAATAGTAATATATGCTTATAAAAATATAGTTTATAGTGGGTCTGAATACTTTGTTGGCTCCAAATTGTAATACAAACATTTATTTAATTGAAACTTGTATTTTTATTTACTTTATCTATACATGCATATGAAATAACATGGACCAGACGGACAATTTAGTACATGAAACTGTTTTAATCTAATAGTATGTCATAAAAAGGCTATATTTATATGGTTTATCCTTAATCAATTCCTACAATTCTTTATATATTTTACCTCTCCTTTCTTAAAATATAGGCCTAAGCGTCTTTACTCACTAATTGGGTGCGCTCTTCTCTTTTTTAGTACTCCTTGGTCAAAATAATGAACTAAATCCTCACTTGTAAGTCCATTATAACAAACTATTCTAATGGCTGTCTCAATTTTTAATGCTAAACGAACCAAAATCTCCATGAAAACTAACAAAAAAAGGGTTCAAACATGCCACATTTATTAATTATACAAGTTAAGCAAACTTTACTGTACCAAAAATCTTTTGAATTACTGATACAAAATTTTGAAATTACTTAACCCTTTGATCACGAATCTGATTTTTTTTTCATATCAAAACTGCTTTTTGAGAGTTTTCGATTTTGATTTTTTATTATTCTGAGAGAGAAAAAAAAAGAAAATTAATAAATTCAAATGTGAACAAGTAAACAATGGAGTTTTTATACGTTATTTTATCAACCTCTTATTGATTATTTCCTCAGTAAAAGTGAAAACAAATCAATGTTGCACCTAAAGCAGACCTTCTAAAATCAAATACTAATTTGTAAATGAACGTTGTTTTATTTATGCTTCGAATGAACACCTTTGGCGAAGAAACGATTCAAACCCAGACGTGTTATTCATTATAATAAAGAAAACCATAAAATATGGTGGGTTTTTTACATTTAAATTGCATTTTCTCAAGATTGAATGATCCCATATAAAATATAAGCACATATTTGAAATAACAATAAATTTTGCAAAGAATACGTTAATCTCTTTGTGGGTTACTACTGTTTGTTTGTTTTTTTACTAAAAAATTGTGTCAAGCCTATAAAAAGGTAAAAATACTTTGTTGGAATTAACAAATGTACAGAAGTTACATTAATTATAGCATGAATGCATTTATAAAAATATATTTTATAAATAATTTAAATAAAGCTTTAAAACGTAGCAATATCGAGGATATTGTAATATTTTAGGAGGGATTAATATTAATACATTATGTAAACAAGAAGATAATAATATATTTTCTAAGAAAACGTCAATAACATGAGATTTTTTTTTTTTAATATTTTGTTTCTCATACTTTTTTTGTTTAATATATTAAACAGAGTATATATAAATAAATAAACCGGAGCAAATGTGTAAAAAGTAATAATTAATTAACATTATAGTTTATACTTGTTGCTACAACGTAGAATTTCAACTAATATTCCAAAAATCAATCTTTAAAAAAAACAGTAAACAAAAAAAAACAATAAAATTAACAATCATAACAAATATTTATTAAAATTTCTTATAATCATTTTTAACATATTTCTTCCATTACGTAAAATCAATGAAAGGGCCGTGCAAAATTAAATGACTCAACCACTGATTTAGGAATTTTCATCTCGAGAGACACACAACAGGCGGAAGCTGTCAAGATGATACCTCTCAACTCATCATTCCAGATAGGCTGGAATGTAGTTATTTGGCTAGCGATGAGGGCTTTACAATTAAGAGTTGCAAAGTTAATACATAAGTTCTATTATAATTTTTTTAGAAATTCTCTGAGCTATTGTTGAGATTAAAGAAGTATTTTTGTTAGCCAAATTGGTACACATCAAAAGTAAAAAGTACAATTCACGGTTAGTTAAAGTTATTTTCCATTCTACAGCTGGATATTTTTTTTTTGAAAATTGAGATCTCTAAAAAAAAATGACCCAAAAAATTACAAGAAGATACCTTTTTTTTCAATTTTTCGTCTAAAAATTCAAAACTTTTATCACGTGACATAAAGATGAGACAAATAATTGAAATATTACAGTTGAAATTAACACTTAAGCCAAAACAAAATTTTCCATATGAATGAAAAATAAAAAATTACGAAATGAAACAAATTGTGATTAAACAGAGACAAGACGAATTGAGAAATTGCTGGCAAGATTAATGCTAATACATACTATAGGGGGAGTTTTAAATTATATTAGGTGGGGTGGGGGCAATAGTTTGAAATCTGAACGACCAAATTATTTATATTTAGATACCTGGTATATAATTGTGCCCGGTACCTTAAACTATTTTGCCTCAAGACATCGTGCCTTAAATCATTTTGCCCTATGATATTTCGCCTTAATTTCTTTGTAAATGAGGTTAATACGACGTTATTGTTTAGTTTTGGTTAAAATTGATGCTCATTTTGAATTTTTAAATAAATATATGAAACGCATTAAATGTTTTTTTTTCTGTAAGAAAAATGATGGAAATATGTTCTGGCCTCATATAAGCTTCGTCAATCTTCTAGTATTTTCTAACATGAATAATTCATCATATTAATAATGATAATTAATAAGGGGACTTCTTCCGTTGGAATCGATTTTTTTTTTCACTGTTCGTATTATTTAATTGTATTACCTATTTTGTCTCTAGTACAAATTCATTACATTGTGAGATTTTGATAGTATGTATTTAATTAAATTTAGAGTCCTAATTCTATCACTATTCCAACAAAAAACAACCATTTAATGTTTTTTGATGTAATATACATTACATACTCGTATTTTGATAAAAAAGTTCAAAAAGAACATCAACTTTAACAAAAATAAAGAATAATGACGTATGAAGTTTATACTTATTTATACTTGAAGGCAAAATGTCTTGAGGCCAAAAAGTTCAAGACCAAAGTATCTAGCGTCGTATAATATATATATATGTTTGAATAATAAAACTTGAAGATACGTTGACCACAAAATCTGTATATGGTACAACCATATCAATTTTAGTAGCTCTGTGCTATGATTAAACAAAAATGTGTAACATAAATGTTCTTAAGGCCTTGGAATGGGTTAAATGGTAAATTTGAACTATTTTTGTATATATGTGTACATAGTATAATATACAAATGTATAAGAATATATCTTGATGGATCTAAACAGTCGAATCTGTAGGCAAAAAGTTCCATCTTAGTTTACCATTCTATAATTTTGTTTATATCTAATGGAGAAAGATATTAATGAGATAAATTAATCTCGTAAGGAAGATATACACATAAAAGAATGTGAAGTATAATAATAAGAACTACAGAATCACACCTGGGCAGTGGGATCATTAGGGAATAGGAGGAATTATGAAGAAGAAAAAAAACTATGCTTTATATAACATATTTGGCAATCAATAATGCCCTTTATTTAGGATTAACAAAAAGGATAAGAAAGAAAGAAGGAGAGTAAAAAAAAAGACAAAACGGAAAAGAAACCAAAGTTCTGAGTTTTCTAATTGACATTTTCAAATGAAGGAAGCTTTATTATACATCTAAGGAAATAAAATATCATATCATATTTATTTTCTTAGAGTAATACTAGAGATATTATGAGATTATAGTAAAGAAGTAAGGCATCCCTTCACTTACCCAAGAGATTCCCTTGGAGTCCAACTCGTTTTAAATAGAGACTGCGTATTTGCCCATAGGCTTTTTGATAGATTTTCCAAGCCTTTCGTAGAACCCATCCACCTTTTACATATGCTCCCCAATCTTGTTGTAGAAAGTTGATAATGGCAGCAAGGACTTGACAATCTGCAAGAATGATTTGCTGTTCCAGTCTCAGAGCTGCTAGGCGTCCTTCTTCCTCCTGTAAGGAAATAATAAGTTTTGAATAGGCCATTTGACACTTTTTATCCTGATACATATTCGACCAGGGGAAAATATACGCATATATGAACATATCTTTAGAGCCCTGTGTATTAAATTATACAGTTTCGTCAATTGAATCTTTCGATTAGTTTGGGAAGAGGGTTCGTTAAAAGTTATTTATAGTATGGATTTATTGTATCAAACATTTGTGAGTGTTGCAAATCGTAAGAAATAGCATATTAAACAGACGTGTAGCAATATATGTCACTGCTAAATAAATTTAAAGAAAATCGACTCTGAAACTTTAAGATATGATAGAAAAATAACTTTCTTAATTGATTTTATTGTGTATAGCTTCAATCAGCAGTAGCTATTCGATTAATTAACCGCGATAATTTTCAACAATGAAGTAGACGGTTAAACCAAATTAAATCAAAATTAAACAGATAACAAAATCTTCCAAATAGAGAGTACATAAAATTTATTATTAAGTTTGTTCGTAAATGAATCTAATAATTATTTGAAGTTGATCAAAAAATATCGGCACTCGATGGGAAGAATTTTCTTAATACCTTCAATGTGAGTACCAAATACCTGTATATATGTACATTAAGTCCATACACAGTACCAAAAGTAGGTTAAGCTTGTTTGGATAAAGTTGGAGATCAACCTCTCACTAATTTACGCAAGTACACAAGTAGTAAGCTTCTATGGATAGCACTTATTCCACATTTTGAAAGAACTTAAAAGAACATCCGGGAGGATAATCATAATGTTTTAAGCCCTAATTAAATATGAATTATATTTATAACAAGGAAGCTGGCTTATTTGTGATAAAAAGGAAGATGTCTATGTTTCAGGGCATGTCGCCGCAGTATTCTATTATATGTGTAATAACTATAACGTATGTACAATCTACATATCGGTCCAGGAAACTTCCTTTGAAGACTTATATACTTTAAATATGTTCATATATTTATGTATATAGATAAACTCTCATCCCGATTTTATTACACATTATTAAATTTCTTTATATTCAATTTTTTTTCCATACTGTCATCAGTCCCTTAGTTTTTATTCCTCCTCATATATTTAAACTCAATAATAATATTAATAAGGAAATTCCTATTTCCTCATAATTGCAAGCCTTTTCTCACTTTGAATACATAAATTATACATATAGGACTTGAACATAAGGCCCATGTCAATGCCATTTTTTTGAAGAGACACAAATTGATTACCGATTTATCAGCTTTTTCCCCTTTCTTTAAAATTAACCTTTCAAAAGCCAGTAATTATAATCAAACAAAAGTTTAAGCACTTATGCTATTTCATAATTTTCATATCAATCAAAATGTTAATCTGCCAACATTTTGAGACATCCTATAATTTTCCCCAATAATTATTAAACTATGAGTCCATTATTGGATAAAATACATTTGTAGGTGTTTTATTTTTATTGATTGCTAGTACACCGTGTTTGGGAGTAGCTTACGCAAGTATTTAGTGTCTAGTCTATAAATTATCAAATAAAGTTAAAAATTCATGGAAAATCTTTTAAACTAAGTTGATTATCGGGGCCAAAGATATTAATTAAGGAAAAAAAAGAGGAAAATGAGCTTATAGCTCTGCTTCCGGGTTTTCAAGGGTTATGCTATTTTATGACTTTGGCCCTCGGTTTTTTATTATAATTCTTGATTTTGTTTATAATAATTATTATTTATTAGTTTTTTCGGTTCGGTCTTAAATGATTTTTTCTAGACCAATTTTTTGGCCCAGACCGAGGACCGATTTTTTTCGGTCTCACTATGTAGACCGATTTTTATTCGGTCTCAATTTATGGACCGATTTTTTTCGGTTTCATATATTATGAGAAACCTTTTGTTTTTCTAGATCAGCTGTCATTCATTTTTTTCAAAAAATCTCCAAAAGTACACGATAACTTCTAGAACAAATACTGTATACATAACAGAGACGGCGGGATCAAAATTAATCCGACCTATCTCTGTTTAAACTTCGTATAACGTAGTGGGGGAGGAAATATTGTTAATAATCGACAACTTCGGACAATTACCGATTATTATCAAACTGCCTATATACTATATATCTCTATTTAATAACTAACACGTGTTTTATTATCCATTTTCTCCTAAAGTAATCATTAATAAATTATAAATCAAATCTAAATATATAAAAAATATTATTATTCAATACTATCGTCTTTGGAGTGAATAACAGCCTCGATTTGACCTCAGAAACGGGAGGTGGTTTTGATGCACAGCTATCGAAAATACTCAAACTTTGTTGTTAAACAAGGGCCGCACGCTGTAATTGGTTATTTTATCGACTCACCGATGCATCGATTGATCTATTACTTATGCCTTAATTGAATACATAAATAATTTACAAAGACAGAATAAGGGCTCAAGATTACCAAAGTAAAAAGCCAGATATTGAGTAAAGACATAAATTCAAAGAGATTTAAGGGCATGTGTGATTAAGATATATGTGTTTTGTCAATACAAAAGCAAGTTAGAATTATTTTTCTCAAAATTGAGTGTGGATTACCTTTGAATTCTTTGACGAATTAAAATCAACGCATTATTCTTATTAACCCTTTGGAGGCACCTCTAATTACACTTAAAGCAGCCAAAATTGAAAGAATTAAAAATTAAAGAATGAGAAATTGATGTATTTTATTTCAAAGGCCCTATCGGGGTCTATGTAAGTTAATTAAATCAAATAAAGGTTCTAAACTATGACTATATTCCTTGGATATCTATACTCATAACAGAGATTTCAATGCATACTCTATAATAGACTCAAATATGTCTATGAAAGATAGCGCAGTATCCATATATTAAGTAAAAACATAAACTGGAATTTTCTCTTTTGTTGATTTTTGTTTAAGATTGTATTTATTTTGAAGCACAACATACACACACAATAAAGCACATATTATATTAAACAAATTAATAATATTCAAATTTATCCTGTACAAAGTATGTGGATATGTAACTTAAGTACCAGTTCGAAAGAAAATGAAACCATCGACGTCATATAATATTTAATTTAGTCATTAAACCTTTTCTCAATGATTGTTTATTCTAGAGTTTTGAAAAAATAGATGTCCCTACGACATTCTATTATTTCTTACAGAATATCAATTAAATATGGAATGAAGGTTGCCGCAGACTTTTTCCGATTTTCTTCCTCCTTAACTAGTTATGGTCTATTTTAAGGACTTATATATATATATAGAAGTTTAACATAAAATCTTTTAACACAAATTCACTTGTTTTGACTTTAATTTTCTATGACATAACGTCCAACACTTTAAGTATCTGATAAATATAAGTCCTTAGAAATAATAACTAAAATAAGGCAGAAAATCGAAAATCACCTGTAACAAGAATTGTCTCTAGCTTAAGTTAAAGCTGCGTTAAATCTGAAAAGTTTGAAATTACAGTAATAATTATAATATTATTACTTTCATAATTCTTAAAATGAGGTCAAAGTTATTTCTCAATTGTTAGATGGGTAAAACACAGAAGGCACATAATAGCTAGATATATATTTTGAAGTTCAAATATTTATGGAATATTATGTAAGAGAATGATTACTTGATTAAAAATAAAAAGCATTGAGAAACCCTTCAGGATTTGATTATTTAAAAAGGGAGTTCAAAAGTTTTGTTAGGTTTTCTTTTTCTAACACAATCAAAAAGAAAGAATCCTAATTCACTCTAAACAAAGAGGCCAAACTAAAACATTACAATGTATTAAATTAGCTGTGAATCCCTGTCAATTAAATATATTTAATGAGTAGAACTGTACTTACATGCATGCCAACATTGCTCTCACCATTACCCCAAATCCCTCTCACCATTCTTGACTTCATTCCTGATATGGAAGCCATGGACGGAGACCAACTTAGTTCGGAATTACACCGTTTCTCCATGGAGCGTAGTGTACCTAAGCATCGATTCATTTTTTCATCCTCAAAAGTCATCACGGCATTCTAAAGGTAGAGAAAAAATAGAGAAACACATTTTAATCAATGATTAAGACATTGACATTAACAAAAATGATCTCTTTGCTAAATGTTAAACACGATATCCCAGTAGGAATCATTATCAATTTCATAAGAAGATCTAGGAACTAAAAACCTATTTCCGTTTTTTCGTCGGTTAACTAAGTATAATATAATACAAAACTTGTCAAATTTCATGTGTTATTCATTAATCAATATTTACTTTACACAGATTCTTTGAATTTCAATGAGGATAGCAAAACAAATTAAATATTTAGACTTGAACTACATCCATAACTATGTAGGTTTCCAACATGGTGTATTATGAAATCTATGACGTCAGAGAGAGAAAAAATAACAGACGAAATCTTGCTTGAAATTGTATACAGCATTTATTGTTATCTGATTATTAACCGACTTTGATCAGAAAATATGAAGAAGTCGTAACATTTTTTAGTACCTATCATACATATTTTGATACAAAATTTCATTCTTCAAAGATTAAATTAAATTTTGTTACAGAATATTTAATAAATAAGCATTAAAAAGTTATGTAAAAAAGTTGCGAAACTAAATATGATTAAGTTGATTATTTGGCTAGTTTTGATGAGTAATTAATATCTGAGAGGTGGGAAAATTAACCCCCATATAAATGTATATCATATCCAATATATTTGATTAGTATATATTAAAGATTAAAAGTTTAATGGCCTTATATTTAATTTTGGAACTTTTCAAGTAAGTTTTTTTTTGTTTTGTTTTTGTTTATTTATTAAATATTCTATAAGAAAATTAATAATTAAACTGAAAGTGTCGAATATTAGAATTTTTCCGTCATTGTTAACATAAAAAAGGCTATCATATCCTTCAGCCACAATAGGGTTGGCCTTTTGAGCCCTTTCTTTAAATCACGTTTTTTTAGTATAGTTACGATTCGCCCCTTATTTTGGCGTGAAATGACTATATATAAAAATAAAAATAAAATATTAACTTTAATAATCATCTAATATTATTTTCCACCAAAATATGCCTCTAAATCTTGATTATTTTCTAAAATGGAACTTGAAAGGCCAATTCTATTGCCGTTGATGGTTTTAAGTGTATTTTTATGTTCTACAGCTTAAATAACAATAATTAATTTGGATTTTAGCCGGTAGGTGTTCCAAGACCTGAATTATGTTGCATAGTCTCATAGTGTCTCTCTAGTTTGAATTAAATAGAAGAGAGGAAAGTCGAAGACTATAGACCCATTACAAATATGTAATCATATTTCATTCATCGTGTAATTATGAAGTGGATAATGGTCTTTAACATATTACGTCCAAAGAGTTTTGTAATAGCATTTATTATTTTCCTGGGTGTATTAGAGAAATAATTATGGATTTAGTAGGGCCAGATCCATGTATAAGTGAGATTATCAAAATAGTTTTAGATGTAGTTACTCTAAATCTAAGGAAATGATCTATTTTGCTACGGTGATGAATAAAATTCAGAGAGTCTGTGGGATCTTTTTTTTTTTATAATACTTTTTTTGGAAAAAATTTCAAAAATTTCACAGCTTTTCACAAAAAAATTAATTTTTTGGAATAACCTTTCAAATATTATTTTTTTTTTTTTTTAAATCAAAAATGCATAGCTACTCTCAAAAAATTTCAAAACTTCACAGCTATTGACAAAAAAAATTTAATTTCAAATAATAAATGTTCTTAGAAAAAAATTTCTAAAATCCATAACTTTTCTCAAAAAATTAATTTTTTTTAATTTAAAAAACAACAACAGCTGTTTACAAAAAATTTCAAATATTAATTTTTCTGCAAAAAAAAAAAAAATCCTTAGCTATTCTCACGAAATTAAATTTTTTGGAAAAGTAGTTCACAAAAATAATTTCTTTCCGAAATAATTTTCAAAAAAATAAACTTACTACATAAACTATCGAATAATTCATTTGAAACCAATATACGTGTCCTATATAATTATCTTTTATAGCAGGGATTGTTAAACAGTGGTAAATTTTACTATTTTAAAGAAACAATATTATTAAAAAATCTTATGTAAATAATATATTAACAATTCAAAGGAATAAAATATACAAGAGTCGGTAAACACGTGACTTAAAGAATTGTTGTATTCAGGAATTGTTTAGACTTTTCCTCCTTAATAATTATTAACATTAAAAATACTCTGGTGTTAAGGATTTTTTTAAATGTCCAACATAAAATAACATAATAATTTTTACTTTGTATATCATTGGTGTCACGCTTGAAACATGTGAGAAATGGGAGAAAAAATGAACAATTGTGGCATTGCTGATATGATTACATAATAAAATATCCTTCCTATAAAACTTCTTCAAATCTAGGCAGTGTCTCAGTTAAAAATTCATTCTTCTATACAAGTTAACCATTGACCAACAGATTATAAATCTCCTTTCATACAATTCTTATTACTAATAATGTTGGAAATATGTCATCTCCAAATAGTTTTTTCATATGTTGAAGAAGCTTTTCCCATAGTTACAATTTACAATTAGTGGTCTATGATTTTTGTTGATTCATTTATGGAAGAAGTGTCCACAATGATGGAACAAACAAAGAGTTACATTATTATGACCTAACACGAATACGATACTTTTTGTAGTTTCAACCTCAGCAATGGTTTTTTCCCTCCAATGCTGGTTTCATTTTTCTTCCGTTTTTGAGGAGAGAACATCTAATTAAAAAGTAATCAAGTGTGAGTATCCTAATCAATAACAGCGAGTAAGACAGAGGCTTTGTTTGGGAATATATAAGAGCTGATCCCAGTTAATCGAATGAAACATCATAAAAGCTAAGCCGCTGTCCTCTAATACATTATTCTAATTGTTAGAGTTACCATATTATTTTCGGTTTCTTTTTTTAAGCATACCGGCAGATCATACTTTCTACAACATAATTTTCTTTCTCCACGAAAGAAAATCTTCATTATGTAAGCAGATAAGTAATTCTCAAGCTATAAGGAAAATACCCTTTAGACTCGTGAGATAATAGGAGTTTACATACTATATAAAATTATTGTACGTATATATACATAGGGACAAGGGTGAAACACAAATATTCTTTAATGGCTAATACTTAAGAGAGTATATCTCCAAATAGTTTTTTTATTGTATTAATAGCTAAAACGTGGTAATAAAGAATATATATATATAAATATTCCATATAAAAAAGGTCGAAACAAGATTAATCAAAGAAATAGGGAAACCATGACGTGTAAAAGATTAATAAATGACTTCTGTGTCGTCTTTTTAATGAGTGGCACAACAGCCGCCATAACCTTTATTGTATATCGCAAACTTTCCTCCAAACAGAAACCGAAAAAAAAAAAAATTATGTCTTATTTAGACAAATAAGCCAATCACATCAACTGCTCTTTATCTCTTAAGTATTGCCAGACTGGCATTGTGATATTATTTCTTCACGATCAACAGATTGCTACTTAAACAATCCTCTCAGTATGTTGCCAAACCAAATTTATGATTAATATTTTTTTTTTTTTTTTTGTACATGTTTCTTGTTTTTAATTACAAAGTATAAAGTTTATTTTATATAATATACTATAATAACCTTTGTTTACTAGTATTAACTAAATTAAACCCTGTTCTACCCAATGTCACTAAACTAACCTACTCCTAACTAGCCTTTTCACAAATATCAGTTAGCACATACACAAACTACATCTTCTCTTGTACCTCTTTGTACAACTGGAAGTATTAGTCAACACCAGATAAAATTACTTAACCTCGAAATGAATTAGTATCCTCCGTAATATCTTGAAGTGTACGACCAAATGCTTGAAGAAAATGCATAGGCCCATTGATATTTCAAAATATTACCAAAGTATTAATACTCTTTTTCGAATAATTCTGCAATACCACTATTTAGCTTAACTGAACAGGTTGAATTCTCATCGATGTTAATTGGAATTTGTTCGACCACCTTTCATAAGATTTGCAACAATCCCAGACGAATCAACTAATGAATGCATTCTTCCCTTCACTTAAATTTTTAATAGTAGAGTGTTGTACAAAAATGTGTGTACTTGAAAAAACTGCACAGGAGGAGGAGGAGGAGCAGATTCTAAAGTTTATTTTTGTATATATAAGAAGATTCATAGAAATATTTAATAAGATGGGCAATATACTATATAAACAACGAGGGATCAACAAGAAATTGTATTCCTGTTCTTTTGGAAACGGAGCATAAGGATAGAATACTAGAGAGATGAGTTTTTGTAAGACACGAGGAAAAAGCGGGAGTGAGACATATGGTACGCCTGAATTAATACGTTTACTAATATCAGATGCCTGTTATATGATTTTATTTTATTTTTGGAGGGGAAGAAAATTAATTACTGCTATAAAGAGGAGAACCTTCTACATTTAAAATATAATTTGTGATGGAAAAATATTATATTTGTATATATTAAAATTAATATATATTTACTTTATCATGCGTTTGAAAAACAATTTACACCAAAGATAGGCGAGAATTCTTTTTTAAGGGGGAGATGTTAACACACCCAAGACTTATTTAATAATGCATAAAAAGAAGAAAGAGCACACGCATCAATGATTGTTCCTTTTCTAATTCCTATACTTAATTTTTTATTTACGCACATCCCATCTTTCTTAATATAACTTATTACTTCATTTATTTATTATTATAATTATTAATTATAAAATAGCAATGACATGTCAAGTGAGGCAAGGGAATTGAGAGCTGACGACAAAATACAGAGGATATTTTTGTGTTAGTGAGGTAACGTCGTGAGTAAAGTCAGTTTAAAAAAGTAACGAAACGAAGACCACGTGATTAGTATTTGTACAAAATAGAATACTCAACGACACTTTTTTTATCCGGTAGGAGGGTTATATAGAACTCTATGCCATCTGTGCTTCTTTCATGAGTTCGCCTTTTTAATTAAATTAACTATGTAAATTCAGCAAAGAGAAGAAAAAGTTTCTAACAACATCAGGAAAAATGACAAAAAATGATATAGTGACGTCATTTGTGGTAGCATAAAAAGTGACATATTGCGTGTAAAAAGTTTTTACAAGGAACATAAATCTACTAAGCAAACAAGCGCGTTTTACCACTTTGTTTGAAAGTTTTAATCGTTTCTAACGCATGAAATTAGTTAAACAAATTGTATGTTGTTTATGGAAGAATTAAAAGAATAATAAATATGCAAAAAGCAAAAGACTAAAAAGTGATGTAAATTTAAAAAAAGATTCGAAGGCAATGTGAATAAAAAAAAGTGCTAAAATGCAAAACAAGGAAGAGGAAAAAAAAAATATTTTTGTTAATCAATATCTTGCGTAATATATACATTAGGATGGTTCGTTTTCAACTTTTCTAGAATTTCGATTTTGATGTGGACAGAAAATAACCTATGCAAAATTTCATTGCAATAAAAGGTCATATTTAGGTCACACATGACGGCCAAAGCTTGAAAAAAGGCAAAAGTTCTACAATTTAGACAATAAAAATTAAAACAATGTATAATTCTTTATTTTACAAATATATTCATAGTCATTTTTTTTATCCGTAAAAAAAAAATAACAAAATTATTTTCTAAAGTTGTTCTATGTTTATTTATTTATTTTCAATAAGGAACGATAAAAATATTATCTGTACAAAATTATCTTCTTAATACAATTTGGCATAGATTATTTTCTAATCACATTACAACTTTTCCGCACCAACCGTAATTGAAATTTTTTTTTAAATTAAGAAACAAACCACTCTGACGTACAAGGTGGATCAATTAAATTTATAGTATATGCTATTGTATAGCAAAGTGACTCATTTTATTTATGAGTTACTTAGCAAGATGTCGTAGGTGAACGTTCCTCAATATCTTGGGTTTAAATGTATAATTTGTAGGACATTAATGTACATATCTACGGAAAGTGTATCGCAAGGTATGTGTATAGCACGTTGACAATAAGTACTGGATACACCACTTAACGAAAAAATAAAGAAATATAGGATAAATAAACGAAGTAGGCTTCATTTTCTTTATATTTTATTTACAACTATTTATATATATATATATTACTTGATACATATTTTTAGCAAGAAAGTATTCTTTAAGTCATGTTAAGAGCTCTATTCCTTCTCCCCCCCCACGTTTTTTTTCTCTCTCTCTCTCTCTCGTATGTACACACTAATTAATTTCAGCTCTAATTACAATGAACAGTATTCGCAAACACTCAAAACTACTTCAATTCTTATTATAAAATACATTATTAGTCCATGATATAATACGAGGGACGTACATAAACTCCAACGCAAATGTTGTCAGGAATAAAGAAACTAAGGAAAGAGGAGATAAGACGCTTGTAATTATAAGTAAAAAGTTTAAATGTATTTAAATTATGTTCACTCATTCGCACATCTTTGATAATTGCAACAGTATTTAATTACGATTTTACCCCCGTTATTTCTAATCACGGGATTTCATTATACAATCAAACAATAGCGGGAAAAAATCAACAATTTTTGTTTATACCCCATGTATTTGGCTGTATAAGTGTTGGAGACACAACAACAAAAAGCAACAGCAGAGACCGTTGGTATCTCCATCCGGACTGCCTACAACATCAATAAGTCCATTACATCCCCATACATCCAAGAAGAATCAAAACTTATGCAGCAATGTACTATCCCAATCCCAATATACTAGAATTATATTATTTTTTTGTATTTTTAATACAAAAACTAATTTTAAACATTACACAAATAGAAACAGCAAATTTAAAGCTAATTGGAGCGGTATTTACTTGCAATTGTTGAGATTTATATTTTTATTATTTATTTATGTATGGATTTGCATATCTAAAAATGAATACCTATTCGACTTTCTCTCTCGGGATCCCATTTTAAAGTAATTTCCTGGGGTTTTACAGTAACAAACAAAAATTCCGGGATATCCAGTATTTAATTATTTCATACTTTATATATTTTATCCAATTATATGGATGATTTCTTGAAGGTGTAAAGCCCCGATATAAACAAACTAACGCTTGTTATTCAAGTTCTTTTGTTACGGGTTGGATCGGGTTACAGAATTCCAAAAAGCTTAAGTCATTATTCCTTCTTTAAATACACAAACAAATACTTACATTTCACAGTATTTATTAATTACTAACAAGGTCCGTAATTTAAAAAAAAACTAATCCATTTATTGCATCTTCTTTATGGCATACCTTTGTCAATTTCTTGATATTATTCTGGGATACTAAAATAACGCTCAAGTTTTAGTCGAAATTCCCCGAATAACTAAAACAGTATAAAAATTCCTTTTCAGCAACTCATTTAAACATGTTATATATTTTATTGCTTACATTATTAAAGAACCTGATTTGCATTGAACCCCTCCGGTTAGAACCGGATTTATGGGAGGGACTGCAAGAGTATGTAGAACGCAGGTATATAAAATGTAAACAAAGGAACAGTTTTTTTCTTAGCAAAATAATGTTTACTTTGTTAAATACACAAACTCGAGGTCACGATCATATAATATATAAAAAAAGAGACTGCATTTAGATCATAAAAGATCATTTGTTACTAGTCCAAAGTCAAGTTTGTATAACATATAAATATATGTAGAGTGTAAATAATAACATTGATGACGTAAAAAGAAGCAAAGTAAATGAAGAAAGAAATATTGAAGATAAGGCCTCATGAGACATAATAAAACCTTAGATCGGATTAAGGATTTGATTCGTTCAACACACTATTGTTGGATAGGATTTTGTCATAATAGGATCATACTAAGATTTTTCTCTCGAGATACTTTTTTCCCATGGTTTCTCGAAGTTTTACAACATCGATAAATTCCCGAAATATTTTATATTAAATTATTTCATAATACATGTCTTCTTAATGCAATTCATTATATGAAAAGTTGAATACAAATGTATATTTAGTAGAGATCAAGTCTCTATCCCTACAGAGCACACTATATTAATGTGCAGTAAGAACTTTTGATTTTTTTTTTTTTTAAATTTAAATCCTTGTACATTTTGCAAAAAAAAAAAAAAAAAAGATTTATTTTATTGAAAATTGGTCTCAAACATTTTCGTCTTTTCTGTTTTGAAATCGAGATTTTTGAGTTTTTGGTTAGAAATTGAGCAATATTAATTTATTAAAAGTCCAATAATGATTTAATAAAATGAATGATTTTCTTCCTATAACATCTTTTAAATTAAATTTGTAATTCTTTTTTTTAAAACACGTGTTTGAATACTTCTTCGATGAGAGAGTACGTTTCCAAGAATGGAGGGGTCATCATAAGCAAGGTTATTTAGAAATACAAGATTACACCATAACGAGTGTATGACTAATATTTGACTTCCACCACGATTTAAATATTGACGTCATGGTACATGAGTGATTGCGTGTTTTGTCAAAATCTGCCCGTCTTGCCCAGTAGTTGGTGCAATACATCAGATTAAAAATTCTAGTAAGCCCGATTACATGATAGTCTAACCTTGTACTTCTATTAACCTTGATCATAAGTAAGAAATTTAAAAAAATGTATTTATTGATCCATTGAATTAATAAAAATATCCAAGTTTTTGGGCAAAAAATGTGAAGGTGCTCAAATAGAATATTCCAAAACTAATGTAGCAAATAGGATCCGTATGGCGTAATAGCGATAAAAAGTTATACTATAGTGCAAATGACGTCCAACGAAGCATCTGCAGCAAATCAATCCTTCATTTCAACTTGACCTTCTAAAGTAGGAAACATGACTTAATTAAGAATTTTCAAGAATGTAAGGCCAAGACTAATTTAAAATACTTATATTCTTCCAAAAATATGTGTTAAATTAATAACACAAAATTTCAGATTATTTTAATTAATATTGAAGGTAGGGTTGTGTTGGTCCTTATTTATTCTCTTCAGTCCAGTCTTAGAACGGTACTTTAAACCCGTCACTAGAAGAACCGATGAAAAATAGATGATATAAAGTTAAGTGACATCATCAAGGATTTAACTTCTTAAGTTTTTAGGACTGAACTGAACGAGACTCCCGTTTTCAGTACTACATAAAAACCGATACAACTTTGATTAATACTTTTTCTGCGATATCAATCCAGGGACCAAAATTGAAATCTAAGACCCTTGTCTTTATTTTTAAAAAAAGAAAAAAAATTACTAATAAAAATGTCTATGGTTTTTTTTGGGGGGGGCGATCAAGACCTACTTTAAGGAGATATAGTTTCACTAAAAGACCGGTCCGGTCCAAATTTGGACCCAAATTGGACACTAAATTTGCAATTTAACTACGTCTCTAGACTAAGACTTACTTTGTCAAAAAGAAAAAGTCATTCTATTAATAGTCTATTACTATTATGTATAATACATGCAGACTTTGTGATAGTAAATTACAAAGTCTGTTACATTGTAATTTATATGATCACAAAGAAATTAAATCTGACGATTCATGCTCCTTAATCAATTAGGATAACATGTATAATGTATGTTGTATTCATACTACAAGGAACATAAAACGTGTTTTTGTATAACTTAGCTATAAATATACAAAAAGATATTGAATTGCTTCACAAAACATATCAGATAATGGCACGGAATAAGACATGTATCTATGTATGTACATTGTACATCTGTTTGTCTACATATAAATAAATAATAAATACATTTTCATGTCTAATTTTATTTCTATATAAGAGGTCTGATCAAAAAGAAACTGTTATATTTCCATTTCAAAATTCCATAAATTATATTTTCATTCCATTAATTTTTTTAATATGCTGATACACAGGAGCACAGCGTTAGCAATTTTATTTTGTTTTTGACGAATAAAAATGTAAAGGGTGTTTTAATGTGATTTGTGATTTTTAATATTGAAAAAGGTTAAAAAAACATCCATTTAGAGTTGAAATTCTTTGAGAACTTTTGTAAAAATGTTTGTTTGTCAAAATTTATCATTTGGTAAAAATAAGTTTCTAAAGAGTGTTCCCCTAAATTGATTTATTTTTTCCATTTTTTCAAAGTAGAAGATCGTAAGAGCAAGCCATACGACGTCTAATCTTTTTATATGTCAAAAAACAAAACGAAATGATACCATACAGCTGATATTATCAACATACTTTCTGTACATATCTACCAACATTATAACAGAATAAATCTGAGAAGGGAATTATAATTTAATTCCGAATTAGAAAATAACTAGTTTCTTTTTTATCAGAGTAATACATATTATCTGCTATTCTTGGATCAATTACAACGTACATACTACATACAGTTGTATAAAATATGCCTTGCTGGTATGCTATAGAAACAGAGAAGCTGAAAATGACATGGTAACCCTGATAGTTTGAAATATATTAAGGAGTAGAAGGGATAAATTGCCATGACGTTTCACTAGATAAGCCGCACGTAGCCGTCAGAGGAAGGATATATGCACAAATCCCACTTTGTTCCTAACAAAGGCATTCATTACTCCAATGTATATCCTCAATGCTACTCCGAGTCCAACAAGAACTTACACTTATAACTATTAGTGAGTTGCACTTTAGACTCTCGAGCTCAATATTTCTAATTGAGTCGGAAAAAATCGCTCTTTCTAAATTAAAATGATTAAGGAAATTGTTTTTTGTTGTTTTTTTGAAACGTTATAAAAAATGGAAAATATTTAAAATGAGTGCCCGGTTGAGCAAGATCACTCACAATAGAGGGTTAATGAGCGGTAGCGCTAGTGTGATTTCTTGAGCACAACTAATCTAAGCATTAGTTGTGCTCAAGATACCGATTCTCCCCATGTTTTCCTCTTGTCTTGTTCTCCGGGTTGTATGTCGAGTTGGGCGTCTTAGTCGAATCACAACACTAACAATTTTTGACTACGGAGCAAAAAAAATTGTTAGCAAATTTGCAATATTTTGTGTAAAAAACAATGATTGTATTAAAATGGATTCATCTATCATTCCCTTCTTCGCCGATTATTTTCTTTATCCAGTAAATTTACTGATATTAAGTTTAAGTACTCCTGAAAGTATGCCCATAACAAAAAATGTTTTCAGGACATTACCTCCTCTCTTATAGAGTATGATCAACACTTCCACGACTACCTAAAAAGAATGAGCTTAAAAAGCAAAAATTCCTTTATAGAAAGGAAGAAAGAAAGTTGAAATACGTATGGGTCGTTTGTTTTTTTGTAAAGAAGTTATGAATGGATTTGTCTTTTTTCGTTTCCAAGATAGCCGGTGAGTTAATACAAAAACAATCTTGAACAAAAAATTTAAAAAAGGAGAAATGTCAAATGTATATCATATTATATAGGAACATACAGCCCAATATTTTAAAGACATATTTCACTCAATTATAGACTGAGATGAGTTGGTATGAGCCTTGCTTTGATTTATGAAACTAAATTTTTGCCACGATATGACAAGTCAACTTCTAATTATTTCATTAATATGATGTCATATCCGGTGCCTCCGAAGAATTGATCAGAATAATTTGTTGATAGAAATGGACAATAATATTAATTCTAACTCCTCAAAGATCACAATTGTAATACAGAATTTAAGTTAGGAGAATAAAGTTTTTTTTTGTTTTTTTGATGGGCATCATAAGGTATAGCAAAAGAAATCCATTATTTTTAATGGATTATTTATTTTAATTTTTTGTCCTTTAATGTTTATCTACTTGGTTTCTGACGCCATCTAGCGTAAACCGATCGCACTTATACAACAACACATTATTAAAGCCATCTACTGAAAAAATAATTAATTTCTTTTTACTGCAGCTATAAAGTAAAGAGTCATGAAATCGAAATGTTTCAACTCATCAGGACATTCAACATATTTTTATTCATGGAAGGAAACATATGAAACTAATTAATAAAAACACAATACACAATTAAAACCATCTGTACTCTACCTCCCCTCTTTTCCCCTCTTTAATGATTCAATATTTTATTAATAAACATTAATGACACACATACAAAAATAATAAAAAGTTATTCTACCTAGAATAACGAAAATAACTTGAATTTCATCATTCCATAAAATGCTTGAATTCTTTTAACCTTAATATATATTTTTGAAATAATGAAAAAAAAAATGTATTGAAGAGGAAATATTTATTGTTTCATGCAATTTCCAAATCAATAGCTCTTGTAACAAATATGGCGCTCAATTTTTTGTTTCATAAATATGTTCCTCCATAATTATATAAAGGATTAACAGATTTCACTTGAGTCCCTAGAATGGAGACAAAGAAAGATCTATTCTGACTAATAGTACATAGCACAGCCTGCTTTACCGTGAGCGGGACCTGAGGAAAAAATAATGTGCAGAGCACTTTTCGTTCTTTACTTTTATAATATGTGATTGATTTTTTTTTTTTTTTAAATATTTTTAATAAAATGAAGTGAGGTTTCCTTTCAAATACAATTTCCCTTTTTTTCAACAACATCTTTTTTCTAAGAAAAATACTATTTTGATAGTATTTTATTACAAAAATTATCCTTAGTATAAATATTTACATTTTTTATTAAGTTATATCAAGCGTAGGTCTCTCTGAGGAAAAGGGTCTGAGGCATTTGCTCCCTGCCCCTTATAAAATCAGACCTAGCGTTGAAACTCGGTTTGAGACTGATTTGGACTGATATTTTGTCAAAATTGAGATGTCAATGGACCATGGACAAAAATTTAAGCGTTCTCAAATAGTAGATGTGTTCTCTTGCCATCCTAAAGACCCTTTATATGACGTACCGATGTTTACAATTTGCAAACACACATGAATTCATCAACAATTCATCATTAAAAATGGTTTAAACCAATAATTATATTGACCGATTTAGAACGGACTTTTTTAAAGGCCCAAATAAGCCCCAAAAGGTGGTCCAGTTTAGTATATCCAGAACAAGGCCTTCTACTACTAAATACCTGTTGATCATCATGATACATGATTTTATTCATTGTAATGAAATTTGAATAATAAGACTTCGTTACTTGGTACATATGAACATACAATATGAGCTTAAGTTTGGGCATTTAAACAGTCCAATGAAGTATTCATGAACCATAATACATATTATTTCTCAGAATATATCAATTTAATTACAACCCTATTTTGAAGCATATAAATTCCAGAATGTGAGCTCTACATAGATAACATGGATTTATTAAAAAAATTTATTTCAGTTTGCAGTAATTTTTTTCTAAACTAGGCTGGACTTTAGTCTGAAACTGTCTACTAAAATCTTATTTTCTAAAAATAGGTTTTACATTATTATGTGAGACCAGTCATGGCCGATTTTTTTACTAGAGACTGGTCCAGACCAAATTTGGGCCAAATTAGTTATTTCTTGCAAAAATTATAAGGTTCTCCGACCGGTCAAGGATTTATTTCTAAAACAAATCCCAACACTAGAATTTATCAACCTACAATCAAAGCAATAGACCAAGTGGGGAAACAAAGACTAAGTGACTAATTTTTTTTTTTTTTTTATTTTTTTTAAACAGAATTGGTTAAAAGATATCTTTTCTGTCTCTCAAGGGAGTCCACTTCAATTGAAATTAACTTTATAACTCTAACTAGCATGACACCTCCATGAATTCAACATTTGTAACTGAATTAACCAGTTGAACAAGGGGGAAAAGTTATCACCGCGCCATGAGGGAAAATAACAAAGGGACGTCATTCGAGTTGGTAGAAATTGCAACATCCTTTGAAGAAAAACTGTTTCCTTTTATATGCACTGAATCTACTCAGGCTAACGGGTGCGTTTCGCAACTTGGTGAATAGCTTTGCCTATAATTATCTAGAAGCATTCAGAGATTTGTTTTCATTAACATGAAAGAGATGAAGTATATAATAATGTACTATGTATGTATATATAATGATCATATTCATTGGATTAATGATGAAAGCTTTGTTCATCATAAAATAAAATGTAAGTGAGTGAGCAATAGGTACAATGTACATTTTACATATCAAATGAAAGAGGCTAAAGCAAGAATAATACATGGCATGTATGTGTGTCTATAATCCTTTATAACTAAGTAGATAATATGTAAAGCAAGACTCTAATGATGAAGTCGTTTCTCACTTGGCTCTTTCCTCCTCACCCCCCCCCTCACATCTTTCTATTTAGTAGGCCATTAGGAAGTTGAGTTACTTACTGATTACTAGTTACTCTGACTCCCTCTTTCGTGAATGTATGTACGTGCTACATCTTATTTAGGTTGTCATTCTTAAGGAGCAACAATGCCTGGTATTTATTATAGGAGAACCCTGTCATGAGTTCTTTGATTTTCCTTATTATATAATTACATACATATATTATTATTTTTATACATATAGGGGAGGCAGGAGCGTCCGAAGGGGGCTGTATCTCAATTTGTTTCAAAGTCGTCAATGCATTTTTTACGTTTTGTGGTACCTTGACCTTAACCTCTCAAAATTTAATGGCCTCTTACAGCAACCATAAATAATCTTTAAATCAAGTTTGATCAAAATCAATCTGTAGTTTTAGTGCATTTCTAGCGACTAACAAAGAAACTAAATAACTAAAAAACAGAGGCAAAAATATAACCTTCGTTCAGCTTCCTTGGCGAAGGTAATGAATAGAGATTCCTTGAGAGTGGTGATCTCGATTTCATATCAGCTGTTTCGGAAGGGGGTGGAACTTTTTGATGAACATATATCAAGGCGTTATCTCAAAATAACACAAAAGTTTAAGCATTAAATTCTTATCAACTCTCGATATTTCCGTGTCGTTTCCTCTAATCCGTGTTCTGAACGTTGGTTGGTTGAATTATAATGGTGAAGTTGAAAACCATTCCTAAAAAGTATTGAGTAATAATTCCATGGTTGAGAAAAATTAACTATCAACTGATTTTAAATCATTTTTTCTGTTTCCTTTAGGAGGAAAGGTGTTGCAAAATACAAATAGGGCAACCTGAAAATATTATTAAATACATTATTTGTGGAAACTGCTCACAGCTAGCTTAATAGGAGGTAATTCGAATTGAACCAAACAACGTTTACTCCACCGATAAGACAAAAGAAGCAGAAAAATTGACAGCAGTCAACAAAATACAATATAAATGTTTAAACAAGTGAAGTAACGCCAAGTATAAAATGGTATGAATTCCCTTTGAGAGACGTAGTCCCTAAACCTGACCTACAAATTTCACCCATGAGGAAGAAATAATCATAGTACATTGAAGCAAATACACAAAATGATTTGAAAGAGGGCGTGTTGTCTTCTAAAATTCGATAATAATATTGTATAAGTTTATGACTGCGAAGATAAGAATAAATTGAAAAATATTTTCGAGATAACCTTAATAACAACTATAGTAGGTTTGTCCGGATTCGCCAGTGACATAAAGAAATTAAAATTAATTCTGAACTCTTCTGCTAATTATAAAACAAAAAATAAAGACCGTAAAATTGTAATAATTATTCTATCTGCATGTTGCTATGAAAAATAATATTCAAGTTGAGCTGTCGTTCCCTCAATTTTCATATGATTGTCAATAATCCCTTATCTTTATTCTCTCCTCTTTTTTTATCTTCTCTAAACCTTATAATCTCCTTTTAAAGTGGGCAAATATACATAGCAAAATGCAGCGAGAATAATTCTTAGGACTTTATTTTTATATTTCAGTTATGGTTTGTAGTGGTGTGTCAGTCCTTATTTAGGAATAATGATAGCAGTCCGGTCCAGTTCAGTCCTGCATATCAGTACTAAAACTTATTAAGTTCGGTGGTCATTGATGTCGTCATTCAACTTTACTTCTACTTTTTTAAATCAGTTCTATCAGTACTGACAGTATGAAGGACCCGTCCCAAGGACTGATAGGATCGATCCTAAAAATGGAATGGAACGAATAAATAAGGACTGACATTTGTGTGTCAAAAAGCTAGTTTGCAGAAAAATGCTATTTTAATGCTGCCGTAGCCTTAAAGGCCAAAAAAATGTGAACAAAACAATTTCTTGAGCCTTAAGAACGTACATAAACAATTTCAACAAAATCCATTAATTGATTTGCTCGTGAGATCCACACACAGACATTCCCATTTAATATAACGGGTGGCACATCTAGCGGTTGCATTTTGAACTACCACTTTTTTGACGTCTAACAACTGTAGTAACATTCTGATTGTGTCTAATATCTTGTAAAAGGTCTCCGGTTTACAAAATGTTTACGTTTAAGCTCGAAGAAAATTGGGAAATACTGAAGACTTACTTCCAAAATGGAGTCTTCAAACGAAACTGCAAGAAAATTACGTCTGTCGAAATAAAGCGCCTTCCAGGCAGCTTGTGGATAAATTTGTGAAGCGTGTGCGCAAAACTGGTTCGTTAATGGATAAAACAACGCGTTCCCGTGTTCGTCCAGTGTGCTCAATCGAAAACATTGCTGCTGTTGCCGAAAGAGAAAAAACGAGAAAACGAGCAATGAGCTGCCGTTACGGTCAATGGTGAGCGCTATTGGGCCATGTTGGAAGATTTTTTGTTTCCGCAAATGGAAAAGGAAGACATCGACGACATTTGGTTCCAACGGGATGTCGCTACGTGCCACACAGCCAACGTTACAGTAGATCTTTTGTGCACTGTCGTCCACAATCGCATCATAAGCCGAAACGGCAACGTCAACTGGCCACCTATAGGCTGCGATTTTACTCCGTTGGACTATTTTTTGTGGGGAACCGTCAAGGATAAATGTTGCGCTAACCATCCAGAGACGATTGACGATTTGAAACACGAAATTGGAGTCACCATTGCATCGATTGAAGCTCACAAAATCGAAAATGTATTGAAAAATTGGGTCGACAGAATGGGCTACTGTGAGGCCAGCGACGGCGGCCATATGAATAAAGTGGTTGTTAATTATTAACTGGAATGTTGAGGCTTTTAAATAAATAAAAAATAATTGAAAAATGTCCATCCGTCTTTTTTTTATAGCAATATCAAAAAAAAAAAAAAAACGTTTCGTGGGCCACATTTTATATTGAAGTGCATGCCAAAATAGGTATAACTAATTAATCCATTCATAAAATGTACGATTTAATCCATAAATTCTTTGGTATAAATATAACATATTTACATTGAATTAAAAAGTTTGGAGTTCATTTCTGTTTTGTTTTTTTGTAGACACGGAAACACACTTACGAATCTAATTAATAAGAAACTTGAAACTTGTCTTCATTTGCACACTTCTTATATGTATGTGTCTAATATATTAATTATGATTTCATATACCTAGTAGTATTATGTTATAGATTGTATGTAGGTATATTATGTTGGAAATAGGAAGACAATATCCAATTTATTGTAGATGTTTCTTCGAATATTATAGGGTTCATTAGATTCTTTTTGGTATGTGAGAGTATCAATAATGCAATATTTACTATTTAACCTTCATTTTCTGATGAGGTCCTACTTTTGTTTTGAGCGTTTGTTCATGAATATATTTTTTATGCTTTTCTTCAGAGAAAAATTATAAATAATAGGGTAACTTATTTTTTTTATCTCAGCAATCCTTTATATATAAAAAAACATCAAGCAATCCTAGGGTAAAATCCTACGCATCCCTTTATTATTTGACATATGATCAATAGACTTGATTTAAGATATAATGATTGATATATAACTTTTCATACTTTTAAGGTCCATTTTTGAGCATTGAAATCAAATTCAAATAGTATCTACATGCATATATATTCTTGATGCTAGAGTTGACATTAAATCAAATTATTACTAATGGGTCACGCTGTGTATTTTCAACAGCCAGTTCCAAGAAAGATTGGTTCGTACTTTACTTAGAAGTTAAGATTTTTACTCTTTAAATGTCATTTTTCTTACAAAATAAATGTGTCCCGTTCCAGGCTTTCAATTCTCATACAATGGGATATAAACTCAAGCAAATACAGAATTCCTCATGCTTCTACCCCACAAACCGAATAAGTATCCTTGAATTCGATTTTTGGAAACTAACATAAAACGTAAAGGTTGAGGTTGGGGGGCGGATCTGCCATTTACGTGACAAGTCGTTTTATAATTTGTGAGGGGATAAAAGATTTAATTTAAAAACGTTAGATCACCAAACAAAATTAGAAGGTATTTTCCCTCTTGAAACACGCTCATTTCTGAATTTATATTATGTTTATTTACAATTTCATAAATAAATTTATAAATTTCAATTAAATATATTGGATGAATTTGTAAGGCAAAATAGTTTGTCTTTTTGTCAAATTTTCTATTGTACATAAGCAAATGTTACAGATTTCAAAAGATACGGGACCCGTGTGCTAATAAATGAACCCGCGTATCATATGTATTATGTTTTTATACACTTAGAGGTAGATTTGATTCTAGAATCTGAGGTTTGGGATTGTGGTACAACCTGAGCTCAGGCAGGAATCGTAATAGTATTTTGTGGAAAGAATAAGGTACCCAATAATTTGAACTACTGTTAAAATGGTTATTTGATTTAAAAGATTTTTATGGGCCCTGATTTATCGTTTCAAATCAAATCTATCAATTTCTCATTATTTTATTGTGACGATCAATTTTTGCTAATTCAAATGCAAATTGTTATCCAAAGTGTTAATAAGAATAATTTGTTGATATAAAGTGACGAAAATTTGTCAAAGAAAACAAATGTAATCTAAACTCAATTTAAAAAAAAGTAATTCCAGCTTGCTTTAGTGCTGACAGCCCACATACATACTATGTCAACCGAAACAAAATCTTGAACAAAGATCAAGAAAGTGAAAAATTCCCAACTTATTTATTAAACTTGATAAATAATAACGACACAATATCGACCATAATTCATACAGAAAAATGAATTATAGAAATGGAAGATAATTAACTAGTTAAAGAATACAAATGTAACACAGGCTCATTTTAAGAAAACATCCTCCTACATTGTTTTTGTCTTGACAGGACAAAGATAATATTTTTGAAATGAACAAATACTTTTTTTTAATCTATAGCAAAGATAAATGTGCGGATCCCTTTTCTTTCTTTTATGTAAATTTGAATTTCATTTCCATTTTTTTTTTTTTTTTTCAGAAAATAAATTGGAATTTCTCTTTAACAAAATAATTTTGAGCCATATTTTCTAGGGCAAGTGCGTCTAAAACAAGAATTGATCATATTATGATTGAATTTAATGTATAAAAAGTGGTATAGGGAGTAGAGAGTACGTAAACAACTACTTGAAGATTGAATACTTATTCTTTAAAAAAAAAAGATATGTAGATAATCAGTACTGAAACATTATTCCATGAAAAGATCAGTTTAAATAATTAAGTTCTGCATCCAATAATTGTTTATATATATGTCAAAAGGGCATACAAATTAGAAATGAATGAATTGCCTTTAACATGAATCACAACAAAGCATCATTCTATACAATATTATGCGTAGGTATTCACGAATGATGCACATACATATAGTAGTGATGAATTGTAAAAGTATTAACACTCATATAATTCCAAGCCTTCTAACTACAATGAATTTAGAAGAAATTAGATCCCTAATCATTACTCTTTCATTCCTTAAACAACCTACACTTTTGCAAAAATATAATAAAATGGTTTGTGCATTTATAAACAAGTTTAAACAGCATGAACATATTTGTTAATTTAGTAACATATATTCATATAAAAAGTCTATTTTGGTTGTTGTTAAATTGAATTTATGTACAATTAATTTTCATATATCCTTCTATCAATATAATTTTAAACGTAATATGATATGATGATTGATTTCGAGGGATTTATCCAATATATCTATCTCTTAGTCCATAGTTAAAGGAGGGACACAGATAGGACTTTTAACAGGGATAGGGGGTATTCAAGGGTGCTTGTCACAAAATATGGTAGATGTCATGTTGAAGTTTCAGAACATCGTTCAGAATCGGTTCTACATTTAGAGTAAACTTTCAGCACAAAACTTTAAAATCCATTCCAATGTCAGCGGAATCTCTTCCATTACAAATATATTTTGTAAGCAACAATGACAAGAACGCCAAAAACCGATAAATATTACGCATACTATTAGTTAATAATGCAAAATATATCAGTAAAGCAGCTTAATATTCTATATGATAGCTTTTGTCTATATCTAGAACCAAAATGTGATTATGAGTGAATTTTATCGAAGTCTGAAATCGTAACTGGATTCAGGAATCACATTCGATTACAATCTAATATGATGGGGAAAGAAATAGTGTATTGTAATTCCCAATGGTTACGGAATCGTCTTAGTTATAACAAGGATTTATTTATTTTATATTTGGAACTAAAGGTCATTCAAAAGTTATGGATAAATAAATCCATAAATGACTCTATACGCAATTGATTAAATCAATCATGATGTAGGTACCTCCATTTCGAAATCCAAAAAATTGTGAATCTTTTTTGGATATGAATCCGATCCAAATATTATGTAGATATGTATTTTGTAAGCATACTTATCCTAACGATACTTTTAAGGCTTCTGACAGTCGGAATAATCAAATAAAACATAGTGCTTACATACTTGAATGCAATAGTAATAATAATAAATTTGTACATGTTTGAATGAGATTTAAAGTATAGGGTATGAATCATTTGAAATGCAGCATGTCGTCGAGGAGTATGGCTGCTATTCAACTCAATAAAATATACTCTGTTTTCTAAAATAATAAAATGCATTTGAGAGGCACAATTGATTTCAATTGCAATTGAAGGACGTGTCCCTGTTCCTTTTTTGAAGGCAAAAAAACTCAAAATTCAAACTCATACAATAAGAGGAGCACTACAATTTTTCTTAGGTACTAAGAAAAGCAAAAACTACAAGGAATGCAAAGTATTTTATAGGTTTAAATACGTTTGCAAAAATAAATTTAAAAAAAAAAAAGAGTATAAGTTGGGCTAGGGAGACTATGATGAAGTTTCGACTCCGACTCCTGTTCGTCGATTTATAATAAATTAACAATTAAATCATTAGAAGCCTAATTAAATTCCATTGAATTTCGAATCTGTTTTTTGTTTTGTTTTTAATATTCAATTATGAATCTTATTTTTACTATTTAAAGAAAAAATCTTCTTGTCTAATCATATTGAAGAGTTGGAGATTTCACTTTTCATCGAGACTGACTCCCACTCCTACTACTCAAAAATGTCCAATCTCCAAATTCTAAGACATATGTTAAATTATGTCCTTTCCTATAAAGAATCATTTGATATTAAAACTATCATGCTTATAAGATTATTTTTCTAGCAAATTTACCGAGAAAAGTTCATAATTTATATTTTATTTTTCTATAAAATTAAGTAATCCGCTGATTCATAATGTAATACACAGTGGTACTGATTCATATGTACGCATATACAATGCACTTCTCAAACAAGAAGAGCAAGGCCAATAAAAGAAAATCCTTATATTTGCTTTGCCTTAAAAACTAAAGAAATACACACCATGAAGGTTAAGTAACAGTATCCAGCCTGAAGTTGTATGCTTTTAGAATCACTTTTTAACAGTTTCTGAGCATCTTCCACTCTATTATTCAGGGCAAATTTGATTCCTTTTGTAGCAGTTAGCCAATCATCCTCCTTCTTCACTTTATCGTTTTCCATGATTAAATTGAATTTCTTATTTGTTTTAGTTTGTTGAAAAGAAAAAAATCACTACGTTGTGAGGACATAGAAGAAGTGCTCCGTTCGCCTCTCAACTCTTTAATAATACGTCTTAGACTGATTGCTCCTCTTTCTACAACTATTTAACAGAAAAAATAATATGAAATTGTTCTACGTTTTTTTATCTTAAGGGTACGGGTGCGACGTAGAGGACTAAAAGGAGAGAAAAAAAAGGAAGGAAAAAGGAAGGATACACTACGACAATGTTAGTTTTACAATGCAAGAGATAATGAAATACATAAAATATGCCACTTGTGCTCGTAACGTAATAACTTAATAAGTGTGATCCTTCAGCGCCTATGACTGAGGTAAATATATACAAAAGAAATCATGTTGTCTGTAGTATAAATTATTGAGTCATCATCCAATAATTTTTAAACAATGTTTGGATATGAATTAATAGACAAAAAAGGTATAAGAAAATTGATATTTGAGCGATTTAGATTATATTTTAATGTTTTATACCTTGTTCACAATATCAATTTGAAATAAGCATTGAGATTCAGCATGTCCACGTATGGATAAGTTATGAGTGTACACTTTACACACCATTTGTTGCAAAATTTCAACAATATAACAATCATAGAACGCTATTTTATAACAAATTGATAATAGAGTTTTTTTTAGCTTGTAGTTAAACATCTTAAAAGGGCTTTAAACAAAAGTGGCCATAATTTGATTTCAAAAACAAATACAAAATTGAATATATTGTACATATAAAAAGTGTATAAAAAAGTAGATACTTTAATTTTAGGCCTCAAAAAGCGAATATACCTATGAAAAAATAGAAAGTTGTTAATTTTACCTTAAACAGAGATCTATAAATGAATATGAGGGGGGGGGGTCCTTATTGACCATTTTTTTTGTGCCAGTTTCATTTTCTATTTGCGATGGGGGGCATCCTCTCCCCACTTCCCTACAACTCAAGCACTGGTTATGGGTAAAAAAAGAGGTTTTACATGAACATAGTATCCTATACATTGGAATTATAAATATTTAAAACATATTTACTAGAGGAAAATTTCCTATTAGTCATTTCAATTATTTCACTAGATATAAGGTACCCTTTAACGTATCTTTTAGTCTTAGCATATAACTAAAAAGTGAATTCGAGTCAGATTTTTTTATTATTACATACTAGTGCTAGTACCCAGGAGGATTTCCCGGTGTTATTGTGCGTTGAAGAACAGACAACCCTGGGTTTATAAATATAGAAGATAATCCCCCAAGAAATCTTGAGTGTTACTCTCTGTTTTTCATGAGCACACTCAGACGTAGTTACTCAATACTTAGACGTCCTATCCTAAAGAATAATAGTAACAGCTTGAGAAAATAAAATAATCCTTTTTCAGGTTGCCAACAATAACGACAAAAACTTGAAAGCTAAAAATTTTCTTTTCTTTTTTAATTAGACGTGCTGTTAAAAATGTGTATTCCCAACAAATAAACCAGCTAATAGATAGATAGATATACAACAGACAAACTTTACTTTATCGAAATAGATACTTCTCTTGAGAAGAGAAGCTGTTCCCTCTATGTACATAAAACCTTTTATAAAAAATAAAAAAAGTCGAAATTTATCATAACTAATCTATAATAGTACAAGGTATAGGCATTAATATCATTCATTATAGACTTGAAATGAACTCAAAGGAAATTTGAGGACTCAATGAAAATATTCAAGGAATTTGATAAGCAGTATAAGTTTGTTTATTTTTCCCACCTCTATTCTCAAAGGGAATAGAAAATTAGGGAATATAACTTAACTACCAGTAGTTTGTGTTCAATACAGCACATTCAAAAATCAAATTAATGAGGCTCTTTGTTTCTCCTCAGTCTCTACTCCTCAAAGTCTTGGATTTGTCCTAGTCTCAGTTTCAAGACCAATGTAAAGCAACTAAATTAAGTCTTTGTCTTGTCTCTGTGCCGGTTTTACCATGAGGGAGTCAGTTGGTAAAGATAAATATATACCCTTTTCTTTGTTTTTGTTAATTTGAATATCGTATTTTTTCTTTAGATTACATATGTTCAATCTTATAAAAAGTAATTTTGTTTGGGGGTTAGGACAAGTGCCCTCAATACCTCTTTAAAACTGGCTATTTATTGACTGCACAACGAGCAACTAAATAAACAATTATTTTAGAAGCATTTAAAAGATGCAGCATATTAATTAATCCTAGTTTTTTTAATTAAGGCCCGTACAACAAGGCTTCCCACTTATGGGAACACACACAAAAAAAATTGACTTAGAAAGTAATTACCTCCAAACTCCACCCCATCACATTTAAAATTGTTACGTGAAGCCTTTTAATTATATATATTCCTAAAAGAATAATAAAATTATTCAAACTCAACCCAAGCATAGAATGGGCACCTATATATCGCCTATATGTTGAATATTTTTCTATATGAAACATATTTATTAAACCTACATAAGGGCGCCAATATGACCTATGTAACTCAATATGGTTATGGTTGATTATGACGGTCGTTTAAAAAATCTGAGAAATTGCACTACTGGTGTATATCGAGGCTATTTTTAGTTAGTAGCATCTCTTGAAAGAATCTCATGAAGCGAACAAGCTCCATCACTAAACATCGTCTTCCTCTCTTCGTTTTTCTTTATTAATTAAACCCTTTTATTATTAAGACGGAAGGATTTTAAAGTACTCTATATATAAAACATAAACATAAATAAATACAAGATCAAACTTATTACATTCAGGTATATTGGTTTATTTAACTCGTCCTCAGACGTACTACACACACACACACACCAACTTTCAGTCAGATAGGTCTATTTTTCCTGTTTGCCATTCGTTTGAATCAAGGAATCGGCCGACAAATTATGGCGACTGTCTTTTGAATTCGCAAGGAACATTCCTCATCGAAAAGGATAAACTATATGTTTCATATTATTCATCGTTATTGGACCGTTTGAAAGCTCAGCTGGAAGAAAAACGCACACGATTGGGACACAAACAAGTCCTTTTCTATCACGACAATCCACCAGCTCACATCTCATCAGTTGTAGTCGTAAAATTAATGGAAAAAGGGGTCGAACTCGATATGCCCACAGTACTAGCAATCCCTCGCACCTTAACTCTTCTGTCATCCATCACCATATCATGGACTTTATCAATGATTTCTGGAGTATTAACCTCAACAGGACGCCCAGAACGTTCAGTGTCACTTGTGTCCATATGGCCACTCTGAAATTTTTTAAACCACTTAAATACTGTTCTAATCGAAGATGCCAAGAACGTAAAATAACCTCAATACGCGTCCGAATATCATATCTGGGACTTTAGACGAACTTTTCAATACTCAGAAGTGCAAACTGTTATTGATTATAATAAAGAAACATATATGAATGAAATTTCATTCATTTTTGGTAGGAAATGTCCAACCAAAAAAAAATCAATGTTATAATTACAGATGTAGAACTTTTCAAAATCAAAAAGTTTGTGTTGGTAATCTGCAAGATATAAATGCTCCTATTTATTATTCCTCCCTATTTTGAAAAATTTAAGCGTATCAGCAAGAAAGAGCACTAAAATGTTCATAGTGATCTCTGTAGGCAGACATGTCGTTTATCAATGTTTCTTGCCTATACTTTGTTTTTGATTTACCTTCACGAGGTTTTAGACAATTTTCACCTCTTTAGTCATACCCTCTATTATATATCCCAGTCTTTACTCCTAAAAAAAAGATAAATAAGTCCCAAAATCAAATGGTAGTTAGACAATTCTTTGAACTGTCGAGTTATTAGGTAGATTTTTAGTGGAGCAAAGTTCAAAGTAGAACTATGCCGTATTGTTCCATGGATCCTTCCCTGTTGTCTGTATTGTTGTTTGTGGATTGCAGTTGTACTTTGCCTCTTTGCCCAACACTTGACCAAAAATCTACCTAAAGACTCTACAACAAACGATACCAACAATTGGTAAGTTTCCGTAGGGTAATGAGGCCTTCTTCTACTTTGCCCGTTACTCCACCAAAAATCGACTTAATATTCAGTAATTTTTGGAAAGGATACATAGGCCAACAAAGCTAATTCAAGCTTAAGCAATCAACGTTCTAAACAATCACCTTGGAAAAAAAGTAGAAAAATTGTAAGCTGAAAGAGGCAAAAACAACTTTGTTAGCAGGGATATATTAAAATATATAGTATCACACATGCTATGTGTATTATGGTTCTAGGTAATTTTGTTGCTAACATTTTCGCCCCCTAAATTTTGCCACTGGTAATTATTCCTCGAGGAGATTTTGTCGCTTGACATCTTTGCCGCCTTTTTATTTTTTTCTATTATCAGTTCGAACTTTACTATTGTATCTAGATCTGATTAATTATTAAGGGTGACAATTTTGGTAAGAATAGAAAAGCGTGCGAGGAGAAGAGAAGAAATACTTATGGCATCATTGATTAAATAATATACATCTTCTTCTATCAATCATGAACGTCATCATTCCCGCCTTTATTATTCAATATTAATATAATAATATTAGATGGGGATAGTCGATAGAGAACTGAATTAAATGCCTAAAATAACGTCGCCTTCTGTCTGGATTTCTGAAAATGGAGGCCCAGGAATTTGGAAAATACTTACCGGATGAGAAACAGATGGCTTGTCGGATTCGTCGATATAAATGTGCCTTTATCCTCATCTCATATCAAGAGCATGGATATTCATCTAAAAAATCAAGTTAATGATGAATACATCAAGTCAGACTTTAACTCTGATCTCACAAAGATGCCTATTGCACATAACCTTATCCATTGCTAAACATCTACGTTCAAAAAATTTATGGAGAAATACACGGGTAAACCTATCCCTTCCCGAGGAACCATCATTAAATTAATGGAGGATGTTGGTACTGATGTCATTTATAGAAATACATATAAAAATGTTTTGAGTCATCCACACCAAATGACGATCAAGTTATCAGTAAAAAGTATAAAATATTTACTAATTTCGAAATGGAACTCGGAATTTTGTACTATCTAACAGTAAGTATTCAAAAAAAAAAAAAAAAATCTAACCCTCAAATATGATTCTATTTTAGCTAAAAATATCAAGAATTATAATACACAACTCATTTAATGGCAAAAACAACTACTTAAATGGTCACAACAACGGGGGTAGTAGCTTTGGATGGTACGTAACTAGTTTTTCTGAGACTAGTTTCTTCACTTAAAGACTTGGGTATGATAATTAGGTTTTCCAATATGACATAGCCAATAAATATTACTTTTTTTTATCACTTAAGGCTTAGGTATGGTTGATCGGCTCCAAGAAATGGTGTTCAGAAAACTCATAAAAGGCAAAAACAACTGCTTAAATGGTCACAACAACGGGGGTAGTTACATTGGGTGTAGCATTATAATTAGCAATTGTGTATATCCTTCATGATAATTCATTGTTATATTAGCATAAATAACGGGGGAAATATCTTTTTTGATGCTCTGAATAAGGAGTAATATCGCCGGACATTACTACATAATTAGCTTTTGCTCTAAATCTTTAAGATGGATTTACTTCTAACATTTTTTTTATTACTATATTTATTGTTTAATTTTATAATTTTGACATTTACTTTATTATTAATCATTAGTTAGATCTCATCGGTAGAGATAAATCTATCATGTGCACAATTGTATATAGCAACTTCCACATGAAGAATAGGAGTGATCATCTTTTTGATTAAACTCCACGTCTCGTTTGTGTTTTGCAACCTAAAGTTATGACATATTTAACTGGATTCCGATGTCAGAACAAGAAAATATTATTTGGATCAATCTATTATTTCAATATTCTGTATTTGTAATTTATTGTTATTATTATTTATATGATTCTAATTGTTTAATTTTGTATATTTAACATAAATGTAGGATGGTATATTTTTTTAGTATGTAGATTATATTTAATTAAAGCCTTCTTTTTTAAACTTGGAACTTCAAATATATTTTGAAATACCCTATTTTATCTTTTCATCAGTTATTATTCCGAGAATATGATTCATAATGAATTACAATTTCATGGAGTGTGCCGTTTTCAACTCTACTGTAACGGATAAAAAACGTCTAAGTCAATTATACGTAGTATATCTTCATTAAACATTTTTGCTAATAAATACTTTCGTTATACCCTCAAAAATCACAATAAAGCAGGCAGATGATAATCACATCAGTATTTTAAACAATGATACCATATGTATTTTTTTCTTCCTTTTCCTTGCACTCGTTTTTCTCCACAATATTATGAACTTTATTAATTATATAGCTAGGAGAAGAAGAAAAAAGGAATAATGACAAAGAAGTTATCCATAATCTTGTACTGTTGATATATTATATGATAAGGAGAAGGAGTGAGCAATCACGGATCTGGAATGCTGAGTATATTTCGACAGGACTCATTGACTTGTGGCACGTTGATGAATGAAATGAGAAATGAAAAAAATCCATCGATAGAAAGAAATGAATATTTATAGATGAATCATAGACCTTGTCCGAATATGGTGAGTAGCCTCTTATTTTTCTACCGTATCTCATTTTACTATTAACGAGATTAAATAACTCACGAAGTTGAATCTCTTCGTTTGAATTCATCTCACTTGGCCTTAGTCTGATCCCATTGTGTAAAATTATATTTTATTAATATTAGTTATTAAGAAATTATTACTGATTCTTTCATTCCTTGTAGGCTCTGGCTCGACTTCCCTCTAAAGCTGCAAATCACCAAAGAATCTTACCTGGACAAACTACTTAAGACTATCTCTATTCCAAATGGTCGGTAAAATCATCATGCTGGACTATCTCTTAATCAATGATCTCCTTTGTATATTTCCGGAATTTAGACTATCACTCTCCAGAAGCCTTTTTTCCCATTTTGGAACTCTTTCTCTCTCGATCATGCTCAATCAAGAGGGCTATCTTGTCAACTTTATTCTGATCATTGTTTATTAGAAAATACATCAGCCGTAGATGATACAATTTTTCTTTACTTTAGCGTTGTGGAGTACGACTTTTTATCTCTTAATACTAACTTTATTACTTTTTATTTGACATGATTTTGCATTTTTTATTTATATGTGTTATCTATTTATATATAGTTTATAGATAAGCTCTGGAGGAGCCGATAGTTTGTCTTATATTTAGTTTTTTTTAATTTTCAAGTCATTAGTAAGGGTGACAATTTTGGTAAGAATAGAAAAGCGTGCGAGGAGAAGAGAAGAAATACTTATGGCATCATTGATTAAATAATATCCATCTTCTTCTATCAATCATGAACGTCATCATTCCCGCCTTTATTATTCAATATTAATATTATATTAGATGGTGATAGTCGATAGAGAACTGAATTAAATGCCTAAAATAACCTCGCCTTCTGTCTGGATTTCTGAAATGGAGGCCTAGGAATTTGGAAAATACTTACCGGATGAGAAACAGATGGCTTGTCGGATTTATCAATATAAATGTGCCTTCAGTCCCCTGTCTAGAATTACACGCCACTCATTATCCTCATCTCATATCAAGAGTATGGATATTCATCCATAAAATCAAGTTAATGATGAATACATCAAGTCAGACTTTAACTCTGATCTCACAACGATGCTTATTGCATGTAATATAACCTTATCCATTGCTAATCATCTACGTTCAAAAAATTTATGGAGAAATACAAGGGTAAACATATCCCTTCCCGAGGAACCATTATTAAATTAATGGAGGATGTTGGTACTGATGTCATTCATAGAAATACATATAAAAATGTTTTGAGTCATCCACACCAAATGACGATCAAGTTATCAGTAAAAAGTATTTACGAATATCGAAATGGAACTCTGAATTTTGTACTATCTCACAGTAAGTATTCAATTTTCTTTTAAATCTAACCATAAAATATGATTCTATTTTAGCTAAACATATCAAGAATTATGATACACAACTCAGTAAAGGGCAAAAACAACTGCTTAAATGGTCACAACAACGGGGGTAGTAGCTTTGGATGGTTTGCAACTAGTATGTCTGAGACTACTTACTTCGCTTTAAGACTTGGGTATGATATAATTTTTCCAATATTACATAGTCAATAAATATAACTTTTTTATCACTTAAGGCTTAGTTATGGTTGATGGGCTCCAAGAAATGGTGTTCAGAAAACTCATAAAAGGCAAAAACAACTGTTTAAATGGTCACAACAGCGAGGGTAGTTACATTGGGTGTTGCATTATAATTAACAATTGTGTATACCCTTCATGATAATAGTATGTTGTTATATAAGCATACCTAAATAACGGGGGAAAATCTTTTATGATGCTCTTAATAGGGAGTAATATCGCCGGACATTACTACATAATTAGCTTTTGCTCTAACTCTTTACGATTAATTTATTTCTAATATTTTTTTATTAATATATTTATTGTCTAATTTTATGATTTGACATTTACTTTATTATTAATAATTAGTTAGATCTCATCGGTAGAGATTATCTATCCTGTGCACAATTGTGTATAGCAACTTCCACATGAAGAAGAGGGGTGTTATCTTTTTGATTAAACTCCACGTCTCGCTTGTGTATTGCAACCTAAAGTTATGACATGTTTAACTGAATTCCGATGTTAGAACAAGAAAAAATTATCTGGATCAATCTATTATTTCAATATTCTGTATTTATAATTTATTATTATTAATAGTTATATGATTTTAATTGTTTAATAATGGTTTATTTTTTAGTATGTAGATTATATTTAATTAAAGCCTTCTTTTTTAAACTAGGAACTTCTAATATATTTCGAAATACTCTACTTTGTCGTTTCATTAGCTATTATTCTGAGAATAAGGTTCATAATGAATTACAATTTGATGGAGTGTGACGTTTTCAAATCTACTGTAACGGATAAAAAACGTCTAAGTCAATTATACGTAGTATATCTTCATTAAACATTTTGCTAATAAATACATTCGTTATACCCTCAAAAATCAAAATAAAGCAGGCAGATGATAATCACATCAGTATTTTAAACAATGATACCATATGTCTTTTTTCCCCCTCCTCCTTGCACGCGTTTTTCTCTACAATATTATCAACTATAGTTATAACTCATATAAATTAATATTTTAATAAACTTATTTTCTAAAAACTTATATATACAAAAATAAACTTCTTCTTCCTCCTCCTCCGTTTTTTTTTCTTTTTTTGCCTAGTAACATATTTTCTTCTTTTTAACCAGTTAATTCGTCTGGGATTGCTGCAAAAACTTATTTAGGTATGTTACAAAAGAGGGAGTGCTCTAATCTTTTTTCTCCTCTACGTATTAAGTTGCTCGAACAGCTGATTGAGAAGAAGTTTCTTGACATACAACACGTAATAGATATGTATATTTTTTAAGTTATAAATTTGATGGCTTTATCTTAAAAACATTACAAAAAAATTATCCCAATAATGTTCTAGAGGGTGTAAACTATTTTGGCATTGCAAAAATTCAATAAAAAGTCGCAATATACAGTGTCATTAAATAACTTAAAATGATCTCTAAATTGGCTTTGATGAACCTTCTAATTAATAGAGAATTTTTTTTAAACGCAAGGAAACTTGAACATTTTTCTATTCATTAGTAAAAAAATATATAAATTGATTAAGAGTATTTGTATTTGAGAATTTGTAATTTGTAGGTGCTTATAAATTAGGGGAGGAGTGTCATGTTTGTGTTATGTTCATTCTTTTTTGATCACTGAGCCTCGTACAACACATCTAGGAAAGTGTAAGTTTCGTAATTCAAACTACGAAAGTCCTAAATGTTGAAGTACATCATTTAAGTGAGGTAACAATGACAAAACTCTTTGGGTCATATTTAATATGCCAGTCTTAAGAAACCAATTCTTTTTACGTGCAATTCAAGGAGAAGGTGGACTAAATTTTCGACTACGAATCTCCGAATTTCTCAGTGAATAGCTAATGGATTTCAATAATTGAGGTACTTATGGGAAGAAACACTTTATGCACAAACGTAAGAGTCCCTTTTCAAATTCATATTTTGACTTTTTTCATACTTTGTAACATACCTAACTTATGAGAATTTAATCTGTTCGACAAAGCCAAATAGTGACATTGTATAACTAATTTGACGTATGACTTTGGTAATATTTCTTCTTGATTACTTAAGACAACAACATCTTTCTATATTAGATGGGTGTACAAACATGGATACATTTCGAAAGAACCATCACATCACACTTTCATTATCATGCCCCATGTGTTCGTGGAACGGGTAAGCTCATAATAGTAACGATTATATATATATTGTTTCAATGATTGAAATAAGAATACACTTAACGTACATAGACATAACTGATTCTAAAATGTGTAAAGATTCCAGGCAATTTTTTTCATCTACTTTTATTTTTCCATTGTATTGTCATTTAATACTTGGCGTTGGAGTTTTTCACTTGTTTCTTTCCACATTTTCCTTCTATAAGTACCATTACCTCTTTCTATTTCAAAAAGTATATTTGACTTTATTGTATTTTATTAAAAAAATTAATATTTAAGTAACTAGTTCCACGTAGAAATACGTACAAAGACCATGATGAAATTAACATTTCTAAATATTTTTTGTTGAAACTTTCAGATTGTCATTCGTCATTATGCAATTCTACACTTATAATTATTTTCATCTGGATTGACACAAGCCGCACAACCTCATTATTAGAACTTTTCAAAAAAATAATAAATAATTATTCTATCAAATAACAAATGTAGAATAAAAGAATTAATTCTTGTTAAAAAGTGATTAATCATGAACGTGGAGATAGGGACTTATCCGATCGTTCATTGAAATTTGTGATTTAACTAATCAATCATGGAATTGTTGATCCTCTGGTGAAAGATTTTGTCGGAAAATTTCCTTTTTTGGTCAGAAAATTTGAAAGAGTCCTCTCAAAGCAATGATCAAGTATGATTTAATTCTATCAAAGGAAAATAAAAAAAGTTATAAAACATTTCCTTTTATTTCTTTCAGATTAAATTCTAATTGCAGATCGCCTTTATTAGTGAGAATGGAGTTAGGACCTCCTATTAAACCACATCGAAGGAAGACATTTTTGAAGGAATATCCATAACATAGTTATGAAATTGTCAGTTCCTTCTTAGTTCCTCATATTTCTCTTGTATTGGAGAAGAGCATCTCTTGATGAACATGTTTTCATCTATAGATGACTTCACACGGTGTCAGGAAAGCTTGCATACGGAAAATTTGTATAGAGAAAGTTTCTCATGCGATTATTCGCACTGGGAAAATTCGTATAGGATAAAACTCGCCGAGGGGAAAACTATCATCTTTTATTTAATGTAAATAATAATCTCACTTATGTAATGACCAATGTGTTCGAACTAGAGACAAATGATAATAGAAAATAATCAAACACGACAGTATTTCGAATAGAATTACTAGCCACTAATGAATACTTAAACAAAGTTGTTAATATATTATTATAATCTCTTAATTATCCGTTATGAATTATCATTAGACTTTGGCCATGATTGATTATTCATATTGCAAAAGCCTCATAGTGCAACGAACATGCATAACATCAGATTATGGGAGAACAGTGATTTCATCTTCGTTATGAGTCAGTATGTATCAGTAGAACAGGTGGTTGGATGTTGTCGCGGCAAATCTATCATTTTAGCATAAAATTGCAATTTGCATTATACAAACCACGTTAGCATAATTAATAATTTCAAGTTTGAACTTGTCGAATAATTATAGCTAGTTTTAACTTATCCAATTTTCTCCTTTTGTCTATTAGTGCCAAATGAGAAAAAGTGTTCTAACTTGGCGCGCTATTAATGCACGCCACAAAAGGAGTTCTTCACTGTGAATAATAATCACTTTTTTCAGTCAATGCTATTTTGTTGCTATTGTTAGGAAGAGGTCTAAATAGCTTTTCTGTTCTAAGTAAAATAGTATTATTCTCATCACAATAAATAGCTTAGAGCCTCTTAAAATATGGTTGAATACTCTCCACCCTCCGATTGGCCAATGTCCCGGGGGTTGTTTCAATAACAAGCGTGTTTCATCCTTTCAAATTCATGTTTATTGAGTACTTCTAATTTCGAATTAGTTAAAGTTGACTTTAGAGTATAATAATGCCTCTTTTTTTAAGGAATTTTAGAAGTTTGTGCTTTTGTAGCATAATTTTTAGTATTAAGAAATTCGGACCCTCAGTTTGTTGGCAAATTCGAAGGATTATTTATCCTAGACTTCATAAATTAATGAAAAAAGACTTTGTATTATCGCTACATCGGTCCCATCGGAACGTATCTTCAGCAAGACAAGACAAATAATTTCTGAACGCGGAAATTTTATATATATTAAATAAATTTATGTCGAATAGATTACAATCTTTCTGTTACAATTTAATCTTTAAAATTATTGCTATAATTATTGAATACGGATTTTTAAGTACCAGTTTGAATCATTGTAGTAATGTGGATTGGTTAAAAAAATTAATAGTCAATATAATTATAAATTAAAAAATATATTTACCAATATCATTCTTACAAATCTATTTTTTAATGCATGGTAACAAAAGCATTTATTTACTTCAGATTAAACATTAAAAAGTACTGGTTACTTGCATTGAGGCCTTAAGATTTTAGCATACCACATAATAAAATGATAAACCATTCGTTGCCATTTTTATTAAGTTTCTAAGTATTATTACATATTAACCTAGAGTTATTAGGCGCCAACGAACAGGCAAACTTTGCCTTAATAATATAGAAAATATCTCCCCAAGACATCATCAGGGTTATTTTCTATTTTTCATGAGCATACTTAGACTTGGATATTTTCTCCTCAATATTGAAAGAATAAATATACCAGCTTAAGAAAAAAGAACAATATGAAGTGATGTGTAATATAGTTCAAAGAGGTACTTTAGTCTAATGAACAAAGTACTAATGCTATTTGAAATGTAGAAAATATTATAATTTTATTTAAACTTATAAATCTTTATTTTATAATGCATTTTTAAATCACTAAACTAAACATAGGCAAGAATTATTCTTTTAGATGGAGATGTGAAGATACACAAAACTTATTAAATAATGACCAAAAAAGAAGAAAACAGTCAAAGACCAACCGTTTTTCCCTTTTTAAACGCTATACTTAATTTTTTCTTTAAAAAAAAATCATTTTTATTTATAGTATAGAGTTGTATGAGTTAACCCAAAACGCCTGCACCATTTCTTTCATTTTAACATACCGTTTTTATACAGCTCTACCCTTGAATCCGTTCCTTAATTCAAAGATGCATACTCTTTTAAGTCAATTTCATATCCTACCTCATCAGTCATCACAAATAAAATTTTAAACATACTTAAATATAGAATCGTGAAAATGTAGATGTTGTAAATTTTGATGAAACAATTGTTTAAAAAAGACATGTCAAAAGTTCAGATGTCCAAATATTAATAAATAAATACATTATTGTATATCTTGATAATGATGTTTTTTGTTTAATTTTAAAAGAGTATGTATTTAACACATTAAAATTAAAGGTATAGGTACAAAATCGAAATCTCCAAATTATTTATCATAATGCACATAAAAAAATAACATACATATGAAAATCTGAATGATCTATAATCATAAAATAGATTCAATATTATTTTTTCCTTCCATAATGAAGTAAGGATCGATGACATACAAGTAAGATACATTTAATTGAGTTCCAGAAATTAGTTGAAATAAAGGAACTTAAAAGTGAACTCTGGTGCGTTCCATCCTTTTTCTTCCTACCTTCAACTCTGTATTTTTATTTAATGATGTCTTTAATGTAAAGAGTTTTAGATAATAAAGTGAGAGCAAACTGATAAAAAAATTATATTACTAGATGGAATAACCACCTTGGGCCCTGTTTATATAATTGAAATAAAGAAAAAATACAGTGAATAGCATTTACATACGCTCAACAGTCAAAATGTCAAAAGATTGAAGTAGTTGAGTTTTATTCCCAAATCTCAAATATGAGTGTCCGGTACTTTCGCCTTAAACCATTTCGCCTTAGGACATTTCGACCTAAGTAAATTTTGCCTCAAGGATATTTCGCCTTCATATATAAACAAACGAGATTTATAGGTTGTTATTATAGATTTTTTTGTTGAAATTGATGTTCCCCTTGAATATTTTTATCAAAAGATGTAGTATAACTGTTTTGTAATCTATGTACAAGAAAGAAGGTTCACATAAACCATCCCTTTCTATTCCATTTCCAGATTGATCTAACTGTACTGAACCTTACGTCTCTCATTTCCCAGCACTCTCCTACGACCCGACGTTTTAGTGCCTCGCCTAATCCTCTCAGTGACGTGTCTTACCACAGCCTCTTCTTCTGACGCATCCTGGATCATAACGAAATGAAAATCACTGTGCTTGCCTAATATTATAATATTTCGTTAATCCATGAGTTTTTTTCAATATGAATTATCCATCATGTCGAATGATAATTGATAACGGAGAACTAATTAGTACTTCTTCCATTGGAATCGTTGACTTGTTTTTTTATTTTTCTGATTATATTAATGAATAATTATATTTTCTATTTTGTCTATGGGATGAACTCATTAAATAGTGAGATTTCTACAATATAAATTGAAATTTCAATATTATTCAAACAGAATACAACCATTTAATACTCAACAATATATTTTTTTTAAATAAAGGATAACTACGTATAAATTTCGTTTAAGGCGAAACTACCGTCGGAGCCTTAAAAAAAGGCTATAAAATTTGTTTGTTTTTGTATTTAAAAGCTCAAAGCTTTTTTGAGCGCTTGGTCTAGAAAATATCAATAAATTATATTAATATAATATTTCAAAACCTAATCTAAAAATATTTCAAAACAATTTTTTTAAATGTATTTATCATGTTTAGAACTTGAGTTATCGGTGTTTACAGTTGAACATATTTGTTTTCTCATTTGAGACTCATAGCTCAAAGAAGATTAAATCCAGAAAGTGTGAAATATTTCATTTTATAGTTGAAAGCCTCAACTATTTTCAAAAGGCCATATTAAGAAAAGAAGAAAAAGTAAAGGGTTGGAAGGAGAAATTATTAAATAAATCTGCAACTCTATTCACATTTTAACATATAATATAAATAAATATATTGCCTTCAATAAGTAGGGATCCACATGAGAGGCTTAATTAGCACACATTATCAACTTTCAGCAAAGATTAATCTAATTCTATACTTAGTGAAGACATTTTAAAAATGTTTTGAAATCTTTCAATATTCAAGAAGATAATTATTCTCAAAAAACTATTAATTTTGACTATAGACTGTCATTTGTATTGAAATAACAAGGATATAATGCATTTTATCGATAAGGATATATTATTACATCATAAAATTGCTTCAACATAATTCATAGCTAAAAATAGTAGACATTAACTAAGTCTTCTGTATTAATTAATTTTTTTTTAATTTTATTAAAAGCGAGCCTATACATTTGTAATTCCGTTCTACCTAAGTTATTTTAGAAGCAGACACCAAAACTTTACAATAAGCATCTGGTCACCCTGAATCTCACAATCACTACGGCATGTCTTACTTCTCTTACATAATCCTCTTTCTGTTGATAACTCTAACTTCAACTAAGTAAAAAGAATGGCTGGAGGGAATATTGTCAAATGTATAGCTATGCTTTAAATAAAATATGATGTTAATAATGTCATGGATTTCTCAACTGTTTAGAAACTCATGGTAGAGTAGACTTAGTTAATGTCTACTATTTTATTTCATAGCTTAGGTATACATTTGTAATATTTTGTACTATTAAAAGTAATATTTTATTAATTGTAAACTAACTATTTCCTTATAGGAACATTATAAAACCGATGAAAAGCTCATGATTCCTCACACCAAAAACTTTACTTAATAACTTCCTTAACTGAACTGTCATTAGCTGTTTTTAAAGCTACAGCAGCCTCTCTTAAGCTATGAGTATTAAAAACTTCAATATTTATACTTGTCATTTGCATGATCTCTTAACCATCTATTAGCAGTCTGAGTTGAAAAGGTGTGGCAATTCTCCTTCTAAGTCAAAAATAATTTATCTTTTAATTCTAGTGTTATTTACATATTCATTGATATGTCTGACTAGATCCAGTCTTTCATCGAAGAAAAACTTGCTAAATTAAGTCTCAGTTTAGGTGCTTCACGTTGGTATCACCCTTCTTTAAAGAGTAGTTGTATTATCCACATGTAATAATATCTGTGAGTGACATGAACTTGAAATTACGCTTTCTCTACAGCTCATATTCTGAGCTCATTAATATGAAGATCTCGATCATTCCCTGTCTACCGACCCTGTTCAAAGGACCCGTATGATAATGAAATGCCATAACTCCGTAAGGAAGCATCCATAAAAACTTCCAGCGTTGGATTAAATTTCTTCTCACTGGTGTACATGCAATTATTAGTTCTTCCCATCATAGTATATCTTTCTCGCTCTAGGAGGATATTTGTATTTCTGGATTGAAAGGATCATCAAAATTTTCCTTTTATTAATCTAACAGAAGGTTTCTCTGAAAGAGAGGAGCATACTCAAACGCTGGTTTCATACTTCCAATTTACCCAGTTATTTGTTTCGGACAGACAACCCTCGTCTTTGGCGGAATATATCAACAAGATCTCGGATCTTTTGCGTAGTCATTTATTGAAGGTCTCGGACGACAAACATCGCCTTAGGAGGAATTAAGTAGCAAGATCGGGGATCTTTTGCGCCATTATTTGTTGAAGGTCTCGGACCGACAACCTTCTCCTATGGCAGAATTTTGCAGCAAGATCTTAGATCTTTTGTACTTTCTCCTCAGAAAGGGTAATTTCATGGACACATAGTCCATAACAACTGTCGGTGTTGCGTCCTTAGAATCAAAGAATTCTTATTCAAATTGACCTGGAAACTAAGATTGTGGGTAATAGTGTGGCTAAACGTGAGGAGAGCGATGCATGCACAAAGGCATTGGCTTGCAAAATTAAGTCATCTAAATAGATGCTACAACATATCTTAAGTTGTGACCTTAGATATGAAATCATTTATTTCAAAAGCTTAGTAAAAATTATCGATGCTGACGTCTTACCAAAATGTAAAACAATAAATTGGTAAATATTGTTTCCTCATTAAATTGGTAAATATTGTTTCCTCATTAAATTGGTAAATATTGTTTCCTCATCAAAATCTTAAAAAACGACGGTGGTCAGGAAAAATCTTAAAGAATGAAATGTATCAAACAGATCTAAAGAGCATAAAAAGGGAATCTTGATTTAGCCAAAATCTTAATGAATCAACTTATTCTAATTCAAATTTCGAATAAACTTATTAGAGATCTTGTGATTTCTCTTTACTCTCCATCGAGAGTTATCCATTTAGGAACAGCGAATATTCCGGAAATGTAGAAAGGAGAATATTCATTTTCAGTAAATGTCTCAATAGCTCGGGAAAACAATATTTCCGTTGTTTCGTTATCAATTGCTGGTTTAGCCTTAGAGCATAAAGGAGGATTGCCTCCCACATAGGAAAAAAAAGTTTTTTTAGATAAAAATTGTGGTTTATAACCATATTCAAAATATTAAGTATAGATTTACTTTTAGTTAAAATTGCACAATTATGTAAATATAGTCCTAGCTTCTAAAAAAATTGAAGAAGTTATACCCAAATTTCAAAGTATTTGAATTGCTTTGTCTAAGTCTCAAAATCAAAAATATACCTAAAATACGGAATAACTCAAGGAGGGGTACTTCTGTATTCTTCTCTTGGAGGCCTTTCTCAATTTTAAGTCAGATTTTGAGTAGGACACCCCGTGTATGGCCAACGTCTCCCCTGAAGATGATAGGGAGTGTCTAATGCAGCATGTATAGAAGGACGATAGCTTGTCCAGTGTCGTTATTTCTATAGATTTTTCACTCATGCTTATTAAATTTTAATTTAACTATTTTCTATCTATGTTTATATGTCTTTGACTCTTAAAGGGTAGAAACAGAAAGAGGATGAGGTTAGAAAAGTAACACATGCCGTAGAGGTTGTGAGATTCAGGGTGACAACATTCTTATTGTAAAGTTAGGGTGCCTGTTTCTAAAATAGCTAGGGTAGAACGGAATCACAAATGTATAGCTACGCTATGACATAAAATTGATTTTGAGGGGTTCCATTTTTCAAAATGATTAATAGACAAGATGTTCAAAATATGTTTTCATATAATTTGAAACAGCAAAACTTATTTATTATGAGTTTTATGATAAATCGATGGTAGCATTTGAAATATTATGCTTAAAAATAATATTATTAACAAGTATATAAAAATGTAATATCATGATTTCAATTCCTTTTTGTAAATATGCAAATATTTCTCCATGTGATTTAAACTTTTCAACCCATATTATTATACCTCGGAACAACTTTTGATTCTTTTGATAAAGAAAATATAATAGATTATCCAATATTCAGAGCATCAAAACGCCTCTGGATATTTAATCAGAATAATATATACATAAGAATAAAGGATAGTAAATAAAATAATGCAAATGCATCCTACATTTTTCTAAGAAAATAATCCTTCTAGCTGCTTACTTTGTGAATAGGTATGAAAAATCGTGTGTATAATAGGCATGTTAAAAAAAAAGAAACCGAAAATCAACATGCTTACTCTGACATTTTGAATAATGTTTTGGAGGAGATCAACTATGAGAAGGGAGGAATGAGAAAAGGATATAAACGAGGAGTTTTTCTAGAGTTACTCCCATGTTGATCTTCAATTCTACTCTGAGTCCAACAAGGACTTTCAATTATAACTCTGAAACGAATCCTCATGCCTCTTTCATGAGTACACAGGAATTTTCATTTAGGTTTTGAATATATTTAGGAAAGGAAGTTCACTACTCAGGAATTTAATAATTATGACAACTGCTAAAAAAAAGAAAATTCATTCTTCAGATTACCAATTCCAAAAAAAACGGGCTAGCTAAAAATGCTCTCCTCCATAGAACGAATTGAGCGCCCCCTATAACTTCTTTAACATACCTAGGTATAAAACGTTATATAACTTTCGCAATTTTTTAGCTATCTTATTTTAATTTACTTTTTTGATTTCAAAACTCCGGAATATTTAAGATATTATCTATCACCTGATGAAATTTTATTAAGCTGGCACTAACCATATTTGCGCTTTTTACCCCGGAATTGTATATATTTCTAGAATCATAACAATAGTAACATTTGTAATTCCAATTAATTATAATTATTTGTCTATAACTACTAATTTTTTTTTTTTAAATATCTTTGTAGTTACAGACAAATATTTATAATTAATTGGAATTACAAAAGTTACTATTTATTTGATTTCAAATAATATATAACCTGAATTATACATAATTCAAGTCACAGATAATCGAAGTCGAAGATTGAACCTGAACTTTCTGCTGAGTTGAAGAAATTAAGAAGCTATTGACAATTATTTCTTTATCTGTCATTTTATTTAATGTTTATGAAGCCAAGAAAAACTGTAATATTTTAACTATAAATCTGAAAAAACGGAATCAAACCCCCAAAGAGAAATAACAGCTATTATCTCACAACGTATCTTAAAAATATTTGAGCTTTAGAACTTAAGTTATTAATAACGAATATTACAAACGGATTCAAGTAAATTATTAGCGACAAATGTAAATTATCCACCAAAATACAAAGAGAAATTTTTACACAGAAATAAATATACTAACAGGGCATTTGTTTCTAATCGTTGTAGGTGACAATTAAATTTATTTAGTCAGTCATTGTGTTTGTTTTACTTTCAATCATTTTTATTTTAAGATCTTGATATGAGGTAGGGTATCTGTTATGTTTACATAGATTTGGAAAAAATGGGTTTCAACAAATCCTTGTAATAGCTTGGGCACATTGCCAGTGGGAACTGAATGTAAATGCATTTATAGGCATATAAACATCTAACATTAAAGATATACAAACACATTTTTATCCTAATTTACAATGATAATTTAAATTAATATAAAATTCTTTATTAATCTATAAAATGTTAAAACTTTTAATATGAACAATGTCACTAATATGAAATTAAAAATATGATAATAATTAATATAATAACCTATATCAAACTCGAGATGATGCCATTTTTGCTACAAAGATCCAAATTATCGCACTGCTGTCCCAATCCACGGGATGTTCAGTATTTTGCATTTCCTCAGAAAAATTTGATGCTCCAGTGTCTTTGGATCTCAGTCTGCAGGAGAAAGAAAAGTGATGCAGTCCCCTCACTCATTATTCCCCTTTGTTTCTCCCTCTTCAGATGAACCCAAATCCTCCAGAGATATTCGTAAGGAAACTCGCAAAAGGAAAGAGCTTGTGAAACAACTATTGGAAGCAAATAAGGTCCAGGAAACCAGTATGGACTCGGAAACAGAGACTGATAAAGAAGGGCTCATGGAAATTTGTAGCAGGATCACTGAGTCCCAACAAGAGCCTTTGACCAAGACGCAAGGCACCTACATTAACTTTTACAAATTCGAAAAAGGTCAAGTGTGAGGAAGCAAATGGGCCTTTGTTTTGGGAACGCAAATGCAAAAAATTGCAATAAGAACTTTCTTTGACAAAAAGGAATTGTGTCGGTAGCAATCCAAGTGCAAGTTTCTAAACTCAAAGAAGTTTAAACAAAATTTAATAAGGACCACCCTAGAAAAGAGCCACTCATAAAATCTAAGTAAAAAGAATTATAGATCCCTTAAAGAATTTCAAAAGAGGATACTCAAAGGAGGATGTAACCACTACCCTCATCTTACGAAGCATTAGTTCTCGAGCCTTTGAATATTCACGTTCCACGAAACGTCTTCCATTCCCAGTCGCTATACACATGAAACCTATTTACAAGATTTTAAGTGTAAACCTGGCTATCTCGAAGATAGCAACAAAATTATCTCTGAAAAAATTAGTATTTGAGAAAAATATCAAGAGTATATGGCGGTTCTTTGTTTCGATGAGATGGAAGTTAGAAGGACATTTGAAATTTTCTCTAAACTTAAGCAAATATTTGGACCTTGGAAAAAAATGCAAGTTGCAATGGTAAGAGAGATTTTTCATGCCTGGAAGAAACCAATACAAGTGAAGTTCGACACAAATATGAAAAATAAATTGTTGTTCTCCATCATTGAAAGGCTTGAACAAGCTGGAATTTTAATCAAAGCGATTGCTTTTGATTTGGGTAACAAATCATGAATCTCCAAGTTACAGCTCTTTCCGGACAACTATTCATTTGAAAATATTGTGGATAGAAAACGACAATTTTTTGTGTTCTCTGACTGTCCTCATTTGGTCAAATTATTTCGAAATCATTTATTTGATTCAAGATACATTTTCAATGATTTGGATAGTAATTCTGCAAGTTTGACTAAAGAGGACATCCAAAACCTTCTTGAACAAGGTTGTGGGGAGTTGAAGATAACCTTCTAAGTGACTAAAGAATCCCATCTTGAATGTAATGGAAATTCAAGATAAATAGTTAGAACTGCAGCGCAGCTTTGATCTAACACAAAGCATTTTTATTCATCTATAGGCACAAGAAAAAATCTCAGTGTAGAATCATTCAAATAGTTAATGATTGGCTTACATACAGATACTTCATTATTATTAATATGCAAATTAATGTTAGTCTGTTTAAATAATTAGTTCTGAAATTGATTAATTTATTATTCTATGAAGTTTCAAGCAAGGATATCGTCAAGCTTCATAACAATCGAAATAAGTATTGGAAAAGATTTACTTTTATAGATATTAATATCAATATTTGTTAAATATTTTTGCTTTTCATACTTTTTGGCATGGCCCTAGGTTTACCATTTTGAACTATAAATGAATTTTAGTTATATTTATTTACGTAATTTGTGTTGCCTTACAATGGATTAAGTCTGTATTTTAAAATTATTACTTTACAATTACAGAGTGTTATGTGCCTCAACAGTGACGTCATTAAATGTTCCTTTCTGCTCTTGATAATGACAAAAACACAAGCGTAGAATTTCCTTGCTGCCTCACCTTTATATAAAGTTGATAATATTGTACAGAAAAACGCGTGCAAGGAGAAGGGGGGGGGGGATACATATGGTATTACTGTTTAAAATACTGATGTGATTATCATCTGTCTGCTTTATTATGATTTTTGAGGGTATAACGAAAGTATTTATTAGCAAAATGTTTAATGAAGATATACTACGTATAATTGACTTAGTAGTTTTTATAACGTCACACTCCATGAAATTGTAATTCATTATGAACCTTATTCTCAGAATAATAGTTAATGAAACGACAAAGTAGAGTATTTGAAATATATTTGAAGTTCCAAGTTCAAAAAAGAAGGCTTTAATTAAATATAATCTACATAATAAAAAATATACAATCATACATATATGTTAAATATACAAAATTAAACAATTGGAATCATATAATTAATAACAATAAATTATATATACAGAATATTGAAATAATAGATTGATCCAAATAATATCTTGTTGTTCTGACACCGGAATCCAGTTAAAGATGTCATAACTTTAGGTCGCAAAACACCAGCGAGACGTGGAGTTTAATCAAAAAAGATAATCACCCCTCTTCTTCATGTGGAAGTTGCTATATACAATTGTGCACAGAATAGATACATCTCTACCGATGAGATCTAACTAATTATTAATGATAAAGTTAATGTCAAAATAAAAAATTAGACAATAAATATACTAATCAAAAAAATGTTAGAAATAAGTCCATCTTAAAGATTTAGAGCAAAACCTAATTATGTAGTAATGTCCGGCGATATTACCCCTTATTAAGAACATCAAAAAAGATATTTTCCCCGTTATTTATGCTTATATAACAACATACTATTATCATGAAGGATACACACAATTGTTAATTATTTCTGCCTTTTATGAGTTTTCTGAACACTATTTCTTGAAACCTATCAACCATAGCTAAGCCTTAAGTGATAAAAAAGTAATATTTATTGACTATGTAATATTGGAAAACCTAATGATCATACCCAAGTCTTTAAGCGAAGAAACTAGTCTCAGACAAACTAGTTGCAACCCATCCAAAGCTACTACCCCCGTTGTTGTGACCATTTCAGCAGTTGTTTTTGCCATTTAATGAGTTGTGTATCATAATCCTTGATATGTTTAGCTAAAATAGAATCATATTTTATGGTTAGCTTTTAAAAAAATTGAATACTTACTGTGAGATAGTACAAAATTCAGAGTTCCATTTCGATATTAGTAAATAATTTTTACTGATAACTTGATCGTCATTTGGTGAGGATGACTCAAAACATTTTTATATGTATTTCTATAAATGACATCAGTACCAACATCCTCCATTAATTTAATGATGGTTCCTCGGGAAGGGATAGGTTTACCCGTATATTTCTCCATAAATTTTTTGAACGTAGATGATTAGCAATGGATAAGGTTATATTACATGCAATAAGCATCTTTGTGAGATCAGAGTTAAAGTCTGACTTGATGTATTCATCATTAACTTGATTTTTTTAGATGAATATCCATGCTCTTGATATGAGATGAGGATAATGAGTGGCGTGTAATTCTAGACAGGGGACTAAAGGCACATTTATATCGACAAATACGACAAACCATCTGTTTCTCATCCGGTAAGTATTTTCCAAATTCCTGGGCCTCCATTTTCAGAAATCCATACAGAAGGCGACGTTATTTTAGGCATTTTATTCAGTTCTCTATCGACTATCACCATGTAATATTATATTAATATTGAATAATAAAGGCGGGAATGATAACGTTCTTGATTGATAGAAGAACATGTATATTATTTAATCAATGATGCCATAAGTATTTCTTCTCTTCTCCTCCCACGCTTTTCAATTATTACCAAAATTATCACCCTTACCTTTATATACGTTTCTTCTATTCGTCCTCTTTTCTTTTCTTCTCAAAACGTGAAAACATAAAATGAACCTTAGACATACGTCATAGCCGATAAACAAACAATTACATGGAATTTAAAACTCAGAGAGAGGAGGTGGGAATTCCCAATCGAAATAATTAAATTACTCCGTTCCTATCGAATAAATCAGGATTTATAGAGCAAAGAGAGAAAAGAAAGCCTATTTCCATGAATCAAAGTCAGAATTTGGAATTTTTACTCAACTTTTTAAGGTGGTTGCTCCCATGGAAAGCATCACCTTCATCTGCCAAAACAGGACTTGCCAATGAGACGTTTATGATTGCGATACATACAACAGCAGGTATTATACAGCTCTCTGAGTACTAGTTTGGCCGTAAGTATATCTGTTTAGGCAATATAACCTGAGATCAATTAGAACTACATTTCGGGCAATACAAACAGTTTTCATGGGCTGATTATTAATAAGCTGCCGACAATTTGTTGAGGTGAAGAAAACTCATACAATTAATAAATTCTTCTAAACAGTGCTTATTTGAAATTTTTTATATTATGAAGAAAGAAAATGATTCTTTTTAAAAAGAAATAAATGAGATTAAATCAATTCTAGATCTTAAGAGGTGATCTTAAAAAATCGTCAGATTTTCTTTCTTTAACAACATTGAATGCAAATCATCTGCATGTTCTTATATTTTCTTCACCTCAAGCAAAAAATATTTTACTAACTTCTTCAATCCCTCGAAAGTTATTTGTATACTTATTTATTGATTTATTAAGGATTGGAGAATGTTCTATTCCTTTAGATTTAAAATGCAGAAGCAATACTAATTTTAAAGACTATGCTGCCCAAGCTACTTTTAAATTTCAGTGGAAAAAAATTAAATAATGAAGCCGACAATCATTACATAACAATACATGCTATGAAAGTTTTGAAATACATTTAATCCTAAAAATTGTTTGCTTCAAGCAATCCTTGTACAGTTGGTATTTGAAATTCTATATGTTTTCTATACACTTAAAAACATTTACTATATGTTAAGAGTAGAATTAAACTGAAGGATTATTGACATTAATGATTCATGATCACTATATGTAATTATGTTCCACTTCATCAGAATAACTTTATCTTTAATTCTGAGTGATGAAGAAACACGATCTATCTTTAGATTCAATTTCAAACAGTCTCCAAGGAGTCTATCTTCTATTTGATGAAGAAAGCTTATGATAATTGATAGCCGTCCTAAACAAATGACAGACAGTACAAATGAGTAATTTCAATAAATATGACTGACGATAATTGGGTCTTGAATTGATGATGACAAGGATAAGGAGTTAACACAAAACAAGCCTTCCATTTCACTTCCCTAATGGGTTTAAGTGAAATCAAACAGTCTTTTTCGTTCTTCGCTGAAGTCCACTATGGGAGAGTGATCCTCTGGAATGCTTCATTAGGACGAGGAAGATCCTGAATGGGTTGGGGTGGTCTCTGGTAAAATGATTGTGGTAAAAAGGTTGAGGTAATATCGTTTTGTCCATTATCATGAATATAATATCATCATGAAGCAATATGATTGTGATTAATTTCATTGAAAGACAATATTATCGTGTCCAAATGGATACAGTAATTCCATGTGTATATGCACTTCTTTCAAAAAAAAAAAAAAAAAAAACTGTGAGTGAGACATACAGTAGATTTCAGGATCGATTAATGAAGAACACATTTTGAGTTACAATTAATCCTATCAGTGGATTAGCTGATTTTGAACTAAACACTATATCTATAACTAAGGATGTTTTCCCTTTGTCTAAAGTTGTTGGACATTTTTTTCATTTGGTTCAGTGTTTGTGGAGGCAAGTTCAAAAGTCAGGGCTACGACAAATTTATATTGAAAACGATAATGTACTAACTAAAATAAAGAGTTTTATTGCTTTACCTTTTCTACCTCCTGATAGAATTATAAATACTTCAGAGATCTTCACAGAAACATTTCCTGAGGATTTCAGTCATTGGCGATTATTTTAAAAATAATTAAATCGATAGATATATGGAAAGATCAAGAAGAGAGCCAAGATATTCGCCAGCTTTATGGAATAGGAATAAAAGAACGGAAGAAAGTTTACCTAGAAAAAATAACTCCTTAGACTCTGCGCATTTCTCGAAAACGTCATTAAGGAAAATGGATTACAAGAAGTTGTCTTCCAACAAATTATATCAGTATCAGTTTCTTTGCCCCCAAAAAAAAAAAAAAAAAATATCTATATTATATAAAGATAAATGATGCACTAAATAATTTAATTCAAAATATAAATAACTTGCCTATTCTTGATTTTTTAGGTGGTTGCGCGATAAATATAAAAATAAATGTATAATTTAAAAATTGAATTTGTTTTAACTTATTTTAATATTTGCTACCATAAAAGTAGAAGGTAAATATCCCGAGTCGTCACCTACAATGGGGAGGTAGCTACGCGGAAGAAAGTAAATGGAAAGATGGAGGACTAAACGAATAAAATGTGTATCATTATTGGCGAGATCCCACTAAATACTAAAAAGGTAAAGATGAGTACGTAAAAGATGATATATATTGTACAAGTATTATAAATACAAGTTGTAAATAATACCAATATGCTACGATAACATTTATCTAAGTCAAAATAGATTACATCTGACCTATCAGCTATTTGTGATTAATATTAGACATTCAACCCTTAAATGTTTTTTGTTTCACACATGAAACAAACCAACCAAACCCCTATTTTATATAATATTCAACAAGAATGTGTCAAACTATTACAACTATGTTGGTATGTGTGAGTAGATATTCGTATGATATTGATGTTGTCATCAGCATACGTGCTAAATAGTTATAAAGTCAATAAAAAAAACTTTTTAAGTTTAAAGCATTTTTTATATATAAATTATAATTCAGATTAAGTGTGACTATTTATTTTATTCTATAATTAGTAACTTCTATTAAACCAATGAACATAATAGTCAATTAAAGAAAATCATCATTTAGCTCACTAATTTAACTATCATCCACGAATAATAAAGATTTTTCATAAAGTTACTAAATTATAAAAAAAATTCCACTAAGATCATTCCATCTAGGTCTTTCACAGGTCCAATGTTATGAATTAAAGGTTCAATGTCATCACTTGGGCAACGAAAATGATCGGAATTGCACATCCTTTTTTAAAGATCCTACAACAAGAGGATTCATAGAACGAAAAGTTTTAATGCCATCCCGCACAATATGTTTTGTAAATTCATTCCTCCAAAGAAGTTTATAGAGTTATGACGAAATTCGATCAGAACCTCAGTTTCTCCTTCCAGACTTCTCTAACTTGATTTTTAACACCGCTCTGGTGGGCGATGAGTGATGACGTCAAATAATGACGTAATTTATTTCATAATACTTAATATATGAAAATGTCACTAAAGCTAGTTTTTTTTTTAATAATATATATTATTTTTTCTTTACACATTCTAAATAGGAACAAAAACAAAAGAACCGAGACCGATAACTTTTTTATAAGTTATAACATAAGATATTGATAAACAAAAATCCCTAGTTACCTTCTGACGTATAAATAAATGAATGAATCATAGGAAAAGCTACACCTAGCGAAGGAAAATACTGACCATACAATTTTTTTAGGCTAACGGTCGCGTTTCGTTACTTGGTTTAAAGCTTTACTATAGACCATGGGTGGCAACCTTTTCAAGAGCAGATCCATTTTTCAGAATCCACCAATTGTGGAGGGCTGCAACACAAAACCCTGATTTGGTATTTTTCGCTTTTATTTAAATTTAAAATAATAGCATTTACAACTAGGATATGAAACAATAAACATGCATCTATTTTATTTATAAATGACAGGAGATATTAACTGCATATTTTTATAATATTCATAGTTAGTGAGAAGCTTGATGTTGAATGTTTTTAGCCAAATGGTTAATGTTTGGTTCTATTCTTGATGTGCACAGACGCAAACTATGCAGCAGATAACTGTCAGTTAGATTGCTTCTCAGTTTGCTTTTCATGAGTTTCACTTTAGAAAACAGTTGCTTGCACACAGGTATCCGTACTTCCAAACATGCATTCAAATCTTCTGGCAAACCGCTTTAAATTACAGTAATCTGCCGCAGGTAGAGACTTATAAAAGTCGATTAGGTTCATTTCTTTGAAATTTTGTATGAGAATGTCATCCTCCTGCAGTGCGTTCAATTCATGCTGGAGCTGTACAGCTGCTGAGCTTATCTCACAGGTACAAGACAATGAGAAGACAGTCATCTCACTTCTGAGATTTATGAACTCTGTAAAATATAATATCATCACTACATCTCGGTCTTGTGCCCTTTCATAATGATCAGAAACCAAAAATATGTAGGTTTCATGTTTTCTTTGGAAGAAATTCGAAATATTAATATTTTTTGAGGAGGTATCAAATATTGCAAATATTACTGTTATAACCTGCTTCTTGATTCAATGGTTTTTATTTCTGTAACCTTCGATGAATCAATGATGAATAATTACTCTTTATTCCAATTGGCATTACGTTTTCTCTGGTAGTCCAAATATATCATGTCCACAACCTCATGAATACGGAAAATATCAAATCTATCTTTTTCAATGTCAAAATCATAAATTTATAAATAGTCATTTATCATAATCAAACTTATATTCAAATGTTTAAAATAATGTCAAAAAAATTATAAAAAAGGCTTTATGATGATATAAGCTTTAAACGATCTAAAAGTTCAGGCCAAGAAAATAATTGTTATTTTAACTTCAAATCAATACATTTTTGGTATAATGCGTATTTGTCAGTTATTTGACTAGTTAGCATTCTCCCCATTAATATTGAAAGATCAATGTAGGATATAATATTTCATATTATTCAAATGAAACTAACTACATAATCTTCTACACATGATTTGAAGTTGACATTTTATTTTTGAAGGACAAATTTATCAGTTTAAATTAGTATTTCAATATTTGTTTTAAAACTTACTTCACTTTAGAAAACCCTTTAAAGTACATCTACTTTCATTTCGAATTGTATACATTAATTCATTTTGTGTTTAACAAGAATTTTTTTAGGATTTCATATATTATCCCAAAATGGAAGAGTTGCGATGTTAATATAAAATTACAACTAAGACAAATATTATAGCCTTATAAATTATAATGTACAAAAATCAAGAGTTTACCAACAGGAATTTCTCCTTACAAACGTTATTTTTTCCCCACAACAGGTTGCGCGATTGGAGCTTATGCTCCTCCAGATAGTATTAGACCTCATTGACATTGTTAACAAGTGACGTCACACTCTAGCACAGGATTTTTTTTTGATTGCATATATCGGTTGGTAGGAAAGGGGCCTGTTTTGTTCATCCTATTAGTCTAATTGTCTATTAAGTATTAACTCATTACTATTAAAATATAAACTATAGTAAAAAGTGTAACATATGCATTAATTTGGATAAAACATTCTATTTCGTAGGTTTGAACATTGATAGATGGGATGTCAGATGAAAACGAAGTTACCGTTCCGGAGGTAGAGAAAATTGCTTCTCTATCGGGACCATTAAATCAAGGAGGACTTAATAATGAAATACAAATCAGTCCCAACGTTTTTGAGGTTATCTATTTTTTGTTTTGTTTTTGAATCAAGAGTCTGTTTATTTCTTAAAAATCTATTACTATACTGACCCTCATTTATTTTCTCTTTCATTATGATTTAATTAATTTATTTATACTAAGTTTAGGGTAGCTCGACTTATTCATACAAAGAAGACGGATAAAGATGGTGAGAATCTGCATAGAGTTCTGGACATAGAGCTTGACAAGGAGTATATAATCAACAAAAATAATGGTTCATTTCAATTTTTCAAGATTAATATAACAAAAGAGGATTTAGATAATGGAGTCATGATTTTGTCCGAAAGCTGGGATAACTTCCAAATTGCCTTTTTTCATGAGGGGGAACTTTCTATGGCGAAACAGTCTGAGTCTGTAATTGAAGGGATTGCAAGGAACTTTTTTGTTTAACTTCGAAAAAGGATCACAATTATATGATTGCAGAAGAAATTTTTTTTAATTATTATGAATATATACTCCCTGGAAAACATTTATTTTGTGTTTGTCTGAATAGTGGATATTGCAGCTTGTTTTGTTCGAAAGCTCAACCTCGATACGAAAAGTGTGCTGAAAGAATTAAAATAGAAAGGAAGGATATACAAGTAATGCAAGAAAAAAAAAATTTCTTGGAAGATGAACTTAAAGAAGTCGAGAAAAAAAAAGATGGAATCAAAGATAAAACAGAAAAATTAACTCCAAATACGGAAGAATTCATATCCAAACGAGTAAATTTGTATAATGATTTATTCCCAAAAAGTGAAGAAAACCATGGTTACTGTAGTAATTTAAATATTTTTCGTTGTTAAAGCTTATAAACCTGAACTGCTTATTTTCTTATTGCAAGTAAAAAAGTAGTTTTTACCATTTTGTGTACATTGACTTTGTATTTATCGCTCATTACTTGTATAAGACTAAGCTCTTTGCTTAAATTCATATTAATGTATGAATGATTGATATACGTCAAATAAACAAATTTTATAAACTATTATTGAGATAATACCTGGGAATTAGTACATATCATCATAACGTTGATGAAATTATCCATTTTGTACGATGATTAATTCACCTTCAATACAAAAGAGGAGAAAATATTCTGAAAGTAGTTTTTGTTCTTAAAATCTGGAAGGAACATAAGAAAGAGACATTATTTGAAACTGGTAATAATATTAACTTGGCTCCATTCATGTATTATTATATCCGTAATTACACAAATTAATGATTTAATAAATATATATTTACTAATTGTTACTTTTTAAAGTGATTATCGAATATGAGCAGGGCCACTGCAACGAATTTCGCAGCTCAGGAATTCCTTATTCAAGTAACTTACATATTCACAGCGTGTGCTGTAGGCCATATTTTGAGGCTTCTGTAGGCAAAGAGGTGTCTGGCAAAATTATTAATATAATATATTAAATGGCTCTGTTGAGTAATTAATAAGTAATATGACTGAGTCACACTAATTTGGAAATATCGGGACAACTTTGGTTTTGGCATAGATATGTCAAACTTTGCAAAGTAAGAGGTGTGACCTATATCAAGCCTAACATACACATTATACACCCTGCTTATGTAATTTATCATTCAATAATACTGTTTAGGCATTTTTACCTAATTAGTAACTAAATAAACACAGTAAATCAATTTAGTTTCATTTATATTATTTTAATGCAACTTTCTTAGCCCGTGTTACTCTGAGCTTGTGATAATATAGAACAATTGTAAGTTGTCAAAAAAAGCGTTTAACTTCAAAAGTTAATATTTTGTAAAAAAATGTCCTATGCATTAGATGCAATAAATAACTTACGAAAATAGTGCGTAGAACTGACTTTATGAAGGATTTTCTGAAGCGCATCTAGGAATTTTCTTATTTTCCCCTCACTAATTCGGTACTTTATTTTTATTTTCCAGTACCTTTGTTACAAAGCAATTTTTAGGTTAAAATTGTTACAAATATAGTTAGTATGGCACAAGAGTGCCTAAATTTGTATTTGATTTTATATAACTATGGATTCTTAAGGACTTTTTAACACCGAAGAAACTGCCACTCTTATTTATATGAGCAAATCCAAGATTAATAGAAATACAAGGTTATACCATAACGCTTTTCCAACTGATGTTTGACTTCCACCACGCTTTTTAATAGTAACGTCATAAAGTATAACTGTTACCAAGAGTAACCTTATATCTATATTAACCTTGAGCAAATCAAAATTCTATTATTAAGTTATTTTTGGGTATAACTATACTTTTTTTTAGTCTCTGATGAAGTCATAGATATATATATTTCAATACAAAATAATTCTGATTGAAGTCTTCTGAGTTAATTTTACGTTAGATGTTAGTGTAAACGGATCGATCGTAGGTATTTGTTATGCTCCTCTAACCCACTCTCAGAAAATTATCCTAGTCCTGAGTACCCCTATCGTTCAATCAATTTGACTGATGTTATCCCAACTATCATCACCAAAGCTGTTAAGGATTAGATGAAAAAATTAAATCCAAAAGTGAGGATATCTAGTAGTATTGATCTTCGTTTTCTTTGTACACACCCTAAGAAGAGCCCACAGCCTCTTTAGAACATCGCAGAATGCATTCCTGTGGCAATATACATCTTAAAGGTGCTGTTTCTTGCATTTGGTGAGTTATCTTTGTTTTTTGTAGGTAGAAGGTAAGGACTTAATTGCTCCCCCCCCCCATTAACATATCCAGAGCCAAAACACATAATACTTTTTTATCATGATACAAATTTTCTATGACGCTACTGTCTGAGCAGCAACTCTTTCTTTCTATCATTTCCATCTTCTCATCGATGTATTTTATGCTAATTTTTCCCAAGGTAACTATAAATATATTTTCTAGTTACCTTGGTTTTTCCAATCTATTTAAGCACTTCGTTATTTTTCTGTATTTACCATGAAGAAGAACAAAATATTTCCACAAAAAAATTATTTCTAGATATTGTGTCGGCCAGAATATTTTTTTCATTATTTAAGGGTATTTATATTCTATAAATTTTGGTTATGTAAATCCTGGACATAATTCATATACATAGTTTTTGTTTACTTTTAATTTCAACTATCTTGTCTTCTCTTTCCTTTTTAGTCTCTTTAGGTTCATGAAAAATAGTTAGCTAATATATAAAGAAAAACAATTAAAATTTGCAGAGTAATTAGCGTTAGAATAAATGTATATATTTTTTTCACAAATGAGAAAAACTTTTAAAAGTAGATATAACTTTTAGTCTATTTAGTTAAGTTTAAAGGTTTAGATATGGCAACAAAATGAGACCGGAAGGTCATATATTTTCGTGACCCTTCGAAGTAATGATTAACTGAATAACTCGAAAAAGTAGAGATCCTTCTCCTCTTCCTGAGTGAATATGTTCTTATTTTCCCTTCGCGTACCTACGCTTGACTAATGAGTTCTCAGACTATCTGGAGGAGCACAAGAACCAACCACGCAATTTGTTGTGATAAACATCAATTTTTATGACAGATTCCTGTTGGTAAACTTATATGATCTTCGCCCAAATATAAAAGAGTAATAGTTTGTCGTTGTGGTAGTTTTTTTTGATGACATCACGTGAGGTTTTGTTTAACTCTTCCATTCTGGGTTATCATTTTAAATTCCCAAAAATTGTTTTTTGAGGCGAAATTGATGGACTCTATTCTTGTTCACAGCTCAAAATCAAAGTTGCTATTTTTTAAAAGGTTTTCTAAAGTAAATCGACAAAAAATAATTTAACTAATTATTTATACGGATAAATTTGTCCTTCAAAAATAAAGTATCAACTTCTATTCGTGTTTGTACAAGATTATGTATTATCATTTATCAGTTTCATTCAAATGATATTATATTTATTTAATAGATATTAATCTTGTAATAATAAAATAATTCATTCATTATGGTAAACAAGTGAGTTTATGTTGGGTGTCGAACTGGGTCCTATAGGAAACTTCCTTTTGGTGTCGGACTATATCGATTTCCCTAATCCTTAATTCGTAAACATAAATGGATCAACATGACCCGTCGCGAAACCTCATCGATACCTACGTCTAATTCTGTAGTTTGATCATAATATTTTAACGAAAGAGATTATTTTTATATTCCTAAAGGACAGAAAACACAAAGACTTAAGGCTGAGGCCTAACCTTCAATTTCTCCCAAAAATAAACAATCAAAGATGAGAACTACTAAAAATTATATGGCATGTGAAAAAATTATTACTGTAGTTAAGAAAACCAACAATAGACAACCCATTCGATGAGCTTATTTTTTTAAGGCAATGAAGCATTTTCCGAAATATATCAGTTTGATTAACTCATAAAGACCGAAAGTCCCATAAAACACCTAGGCTATATAACCATGTAGAAAAATCTACATTTCGGCATTATAGGGTTAAAAAAAAGAAAAAAGATTCGTATAATTGTTTCTTATATGTTCTTAGTAATCAAAACGGTGAAAACTATATTTTGACGTTTTTTATAAACCAAAAATACAAAAACCGAATTATATTTGGTAATGAATGTTACAATATACAATTTATAAATTTGTGTGGTAACATTCAAAACATTTTGGATGGAGGCCCACGTTGCATTTTTTGCACATAAATGAGGTTCTGCCTTACATTTCCTAAATAGCTTTGCTTGGTCACAGGATCTTATCAAATGGTCTTTACCATCGAATCTAGCCACTTCTGATAGCTTAGAAAACTTATTTCGCCACTGTAAGCTTAAGTATCCAAAAGATTTACAATATTGAAGAGATAAGGCTTGAATAAACTCGTAGTGCGTTAGTGGACTTCCTTTTGTCTTCATTAGCTGGTAAGCATTGTTTACAAAAGTCGATTACAGATATGTAAATATTGGCCACCACCATTTTTTATGACGTATCCGTACTCTATAAGTACAAATGGCCTGGTCCATAATATCAACATATCCCATGTGGCTATTATATTTTTGAAAACAGTCAGGCTGTTGAATTTGCTTATACTTTTTTTCGTTTCGGATATAACGCCTGGTTGACTTGAGAATAGTGGAATCAAAATTGGTAGCAATACTCACTCCTTTATTATCTTTCCATTTTATCAGTAATATATCATCACTCATTCTTTGGTCTACAGCTCCTCGTGGCTCATTTTTCATCCACTTCTTCTCTGAGATATTTTTCTGTTCGATTGTCTCTATAAGTTCCTGATGCAAGATAACCTCGGGGCAACATTCCCTCCTAATCCAATCTTTGCAACGTTATCAATTGGAGTTTCATCATTTTTGCCCATATAAAGATCAAATCCATGTAAGTATCCTCCTTTTGAGCACATTGCCCACATCTTATAACCAAATCTAATTGGTCTACCACGAATAAATTGTTTTGCAAAATGTTTGCCAAAGTAAGGGATCAGCTAGATGTTCGGGAAACCCACCATGTTCAATAAATTTTTCTGAATGTGATCTATAAGTGGCCTCAATTTACTTGCTCGGTCATTTGTCTCTAGGGTGTTGTCATGAAAGTGAATATTGTGTAATATGTCGATAAAGCGATCTCGTCTCATACTATTTGCAAGGAGTTTCGGGACATTGTCTTCTGATGACCAGTATTTTCTTTTATTGGGTAAAGGGCATGTTGCAGAGAGAAGTAATCCTCCTATGAAGACTTTCAATTCACTAATAGTTAAATCAAGATTTTTTTTTTTTTTGAAATGCATAAAGATTTGTTTGAAAAACAATTTCAGATAGGAGCTCTTCGTCAAAAAAGTCATGACATTTATCTAATGACATAGCTACATTAGATGGTGGTAATGTAATAACTGATTGAGAAATAGGACATTCTCTATAATCTTTCCGCCAACGTCTTCGTGCATGCTTTTTTGAGTTAGAAGGTATATTTTCCTCCATCTCATCCACATCTTCATCTTGTTCAATATGAGCTGGGGCTTGTAAAAGAAGTCTACTCAAACGATCAGAATCTCCTATGGCTTCTTCATCAGTCTTGTCACTATCGCCATCAGATAAATCATTGACATCTGGAAATCCCATGATAATATCATTATTACTATCAAGCCTATCCAATATTTCAATGATTTCATCTGTATTCAACCTCATATGTGAAAATATAATAATAAATTACATTATTAATTGCAATTATTGATAGAAAATGAATTCATACATCAGAAAATAATATTATAAATAATATGAGAATAAAATAGCCTATAACGCCGAAATGTAGAAATTTCTACATAGAAAGTTTCGACGAATCTTATGTTTAAATTGCATAAGTATAAATATAAAAATAATAACCAATTTCACAGATATAACATTTATGAACATGGTTGTGATTTAAAAAATAAAAAATAGTTACAAACAGATGAGTAATTAATTAATAAATACTTACGAGCGAGACTTGCTTGAACGTGAGGACGCCATAATAAATGAAATGTATATTTATAAGGATTATCTCGTTAATCTGGATTTTTAGACGTATATAGAATCCTAGGTAGGACACTATAGTTTGTGATGACATGATTATGGACTTCAAAAAGTGATCTAAATAACGTTCATAAGCAGTTTAAATGCATGTAGAAAAATCTACACTTCGGTTCTAATGGTGGAATAAAGGATTCTACTAAAATATACTTAAAACAAACAATAAAAGAATTATCCCATTTCATGATAGATGGAGGTAAGTAATTTTGTAAATTTATGAAGATTAGTATTTTTTATAAATTATAGTATATACAAGTTAAAGGGTTAAATGGTTAAAGGAAAGTAGCGCAACATAGCGTAAACAAAAAAAAAGTTGTTGGACATAAAATATTTTATTTTTTAAATGGTAGATGTCCTTTTCCATTTAACATTTCATTCAAACAGGTAAAGAGGAGTTGATGAAGGATGAATTAGAATAAACACATAATAAATGTTACTCAAACACCCTCTAGCGCTTGTAAAAGAACTACATTTGGTCCTTCTTTTTGAAAAAAAGAGAAGTTTATGTACTTATAGCGCCACTTTACTTTAACGCTTTAATACAAGTCAAATACATACACACGCCCTCTATGTGTATAGCCTGCTTACAGTTTGTGCCCTTAATATTAATGCTGCTCATAATAGGTGAACCTGACGTCATGCTCCTGTACAATAAATATAATATTTTTCGATTGCATGTGTTAGCCTATATATTTGTTGACTCACTCCTATTTCTAAGTTGAATTGTGGTTGCGCTGCCAGTTTAATTCCATCTATTACCTTAATAGTTATTACTTATTAATTATAATAAAAAGTATAACTACGTTAAATTGACATTAACATTGATATTTCTTGGGTCAAAAATATTGATTGAGAGGATGTCGAATGACAAAGATGACTTCTACTTCATTCTGAATGTTGAAAAACATGCTTCTCCATCGGATATAAAGAACGCATATAAGAAATTAGCGAGGATTTATCATCCAGATAAAAACGTGAATGATGAAGAAGCCGTTAAGAAATTTCAACAAATATCAAAAGTGTATGCCATCTTATCCGATCCCTCCAAGAGGAAAATGTATGATCAAAAAGGAAACGTCGATGAGTTGGAAAATCAAACAGTTGTCAACATAAATGAACTTGGAACGATGTCAAAAATGTTTTTTGGGTTCTTAAATAGAGGAGGACTTAAAGTTGAAACCCAAATCAGTCCCAAAGTTTTGAGGTTACTTAATTTTTGTTTTTCAAGAGTATCTATGGTTCTTTAAATCTATTGCAACTCTCAAAATTATTTATTTTCACTTTCATTATGATATAATTAATTTATTTATAATTACTTTAGTCAAGCTCATCATATCGCTAATGGGAAGAAAAAAATAGATGGTGAGGATCTGCCTAGTGTTCAAGACGTGAGCTATGCCACTGAATATAAAATCATGATTCAAAGTCAAACGGCAAAATTTTATAGGATTAATATAACAAGAGATGATTTAGATCATGGAGTCATCATTCGGTGTATAAGCAAACATAGTGATAAATTCAAAGTCATATTTTTTGACGAGAAGGGGGAAATTTCTATGTTCAAAGAGTCCGAGTATGTGACTCAAGGAAGTGAAGGGAACTTTTTTTTCTTCCCGTTTCGTAATTATCATTTGAAAACTGAGCATCATAATTTAACTAAAGAAAAAGATATTCCAATAGCATTTTCTTTACTGGAATCTTTCTATTTGAATTATGAGTCTATACTTCCGGGAAATCATTTATTTTGTGTTTATCAAAACAACTGGTTAATGAGTGGAAATTGTATCTTGTCTTGTTTAAAAGTTCAACCTAATCACGAAAAGAATATCGAAGAAATTAAAGATGTAGAGAATAATATGCAATTGAGGAAAACAGAATTGGATAAATTGAAGGTGGAATTTAAAGAAGTCAAGGGAAAATGTGATGAAATCTCAAATAAACTAAACAAAGTAACTCCTGCATTGAAAGAAATGATATCCACTCGATATGACTTGTATCAGGATTTGTTTTTGGAATGTAAAAAAAAATCTACAGGTGTCATTTATTGTCCAAATGATTCTCCAAATGATTCTCCTGGTTTTTTAGATAACGTACTTTATTCATTTAGAGGTTAATAAATCTAAAAAAATCAATCAGTCTAATTATGATATTATATTGTGCATCATTTAATGTGATTTTATTGTATAAGTATATGTCTAACCTCTTAATTATAATTCACTTGAATAACTGATATATGCACATTAATTAAACAAATTGCATAGATTGTAATTCGATTTACCCCTGGGAAATTAGAAAATATCATCATAATTGATGAAATTTTCCATGCTACACAGTGACTGGACGCAATTATTCATTATTCACCCTTAATGCAATCATAATAAAGAAGAGATTATAAATTTTGTGGTTGCTATTAAAATTCAGAAGGAACACTAGAAAAATACATTATATTACATTGTTTATGGTTGACAGTTATCCATCTATTGTATACGCAATTAGACAAATTAATAAGTAGTTTTAACATTAAATAGTATAATTTTCAGGGTAAAAAGAAAATTGCATTTTTTTTTGCATCCATGGATATTTCATTGTTAAGAGTACTCTTTACTTTACTAATTAGTAATTACAAATTTTCAATTTAGTAGAGTGCTCAGGTTTCCTGATATATGAATATAAAGTAGCCAGATTTCTTTAAAGCTGGTTGGTGTGTAGCTAGTCAGGAATAAAGCTTGGAGCGCTCTGGTGAAGGAGTGTACGATATAGTTTGAGATTCGACCCCGGTTTCACTGCCAAAATTGGAAAATATTAAATATCGAATTCTTATAAATAATACATGTTATCTGAACCAAAATTTATGTAGACTTCAAATTTAAAGTCGAAAATACAAAATATACAAAGGCTTTTTAGATATACTCATTTTTATAAAGGTATGTCTAATCTGACGGAAATAAAAAAATGTCTTCAACATTTTCAAGTGAGTCAGTGAATGTGGTTTTGAGTACCTGTAGTTGTTTTATGACAAATTGGACCTTGAATGCTACTGGTCATATAATTGCACAATATCACGCGTTCCATAAATATGGATATTTTACTCAAAAAATTGAGTTTCTGTTCTGTCGTAAATTTTTTTTTTTTTAAATCAGAATTATTGAGTAGTTTGACTCAAATTGGGTATCATTTTCATAGAGAAGTATATCCTGGCCATAATTGATAAACTTTTCAAGAATATCGCTCATTCCGTATTTTTGTTGCGGCCTCTCGTAATGCGAAATTTCGATAAAATTTTAAATGCGTAAATCGTAAAAAAAAATCTGAAATATTACATATGGTAGGAGAAAATAAAACCCATCAGCCTAAAATATACTATTTCAGGTACAGACCGTATTTTGAAGTATATAGCTCCAAACGTTTTTATGTACCATCCATTTTAATGACGGACGGTATTATTTTCACACGTCAATAAAATTAGGGAGTAGGCCTAATATTTTTATTTTAATGTTGTAGTACAAGAAATAGTAATATATAACATATAAATTAGGTATCAATTTAAAGCGTATTAAATTTCAAATAAAATTATATATAAATCAACCCTGTAGTCATTTCCTATCAGTAGATCTGGCTACCTAAAGCCAGGAATTTATCAAATAATGTGGATTTTTGATTTTGTTTGTCACTTGATACATATTTTTTAAACGGGCATTGCACAAAAGTTATAGAAGAAACAACTGAACAAACAGTTTTATTTTAAAGCCATGGCCACTATCTATCATTTAAACATAAATAATAGTTATTTTAATGCACATTGTAGATTCTATAGGTCTAAAAATTTGGGATTTCAAAATTCGTCACGCAAAAACTGTAATTTTTGTGGGAAATTGGTCACTAATTCAATTTTTTTGGCTAAATGACCCAAAATACAAGGTTAAAAACTTTAAAAAAATCATAATCTACTGACATTTTTACATTATAAAAGACTTGGAATTCCTTATTTCTTCAAAATCTTTAGAGCACAATCGAGAATTATATTATGATTTCCAAAGATTTCATTTCATTTTTAGGACCCATTGTCTTCCAAGGAATTTTTCCCTTGGAAATGAAAAAAGTGTCATCCCTTCAGCTCACGAAGGATTCCTGTAATCCACGGCGCACGACAAGAAGGCATACGTGGGGTATTTTAACAAAATATATCGCATTTGTAGAGTTCTTCACCTTAAATATTTTTAAATTTTGAATGTTTTGGGCCAGGACACAAACACCTGAGAGAGTCAGCTATCGTCAAAGCGGATAGCCTGGTGACGTAACTCTACTTATAGGGTTCTGTTTGACATGTGTCAACAATATTTAATCCATTGTTTTTATAGTTTAATTCAACAACACACGTTTTTGACTCGTAAAAATGTCTAATTTTGTTCCTACAAACTATAATATACTTCCTGTACCTATTATATATGTTCATCAAAGATTTTGAGTCGTTATTTTGATATCAATAATACTTTAGCATACTTAAAAAAATAAGCAGAATGAACCCTAACTAGCTTCAGGTATAGAGTATCCCATTAAGATATTGGAAGAAGTAATAAATCGTCAATACTTTAATTCGAAAAATCATATAAGCTTTATTATAGAATAATTTCACCTTCAATCTGTAAGTGCAAAAAGACGAAGATACTCTCCTGATTTTTTAGAAATTTCAATACTTGAATCTGAAATTATTTATTTTCCATCTAAATCGCGTATAAGAAGAATAACAAGTGTGTTCTCAGTTCAAGAAGGAGTGCCAATCTCAACAATTAATTATTTACAATCTAGAATTAAATTATTAGATGAAAAAGACAACATATTTCTATAATAATTGACCAAGTCTATTCCTCACAGAAAGTTGAATTTAGTACTGGCAATTTTTTTTTTTTTTTTATGTGATAGGAATGGAAACTATTCTAAAACCATACATTGTTTTATGGTGAAGAGTGTAGTTTGGAAATATAGTGACATGGTAGCTATGGTACTAATCACAAATATTACATCTTCCATTATAATATTATATGAAAGTTCTTGAAGTTGAAGTTCAAAGTTGGCCTACAACCTGATTCAACCCTTACGGATGCGTATGCCTCAAACAGAAAACTCTATGTACATGAACTAGGAAATTGAACTTTTCCTAGATATATACTGAATCCTTTATCCACTTCCGAAAAAAAAATATTGATGTTATTCGATTCGGTACAAATTTTCAAAAAAAAATTTATAACAACTTTACTAGCAGATTAAAATTTTCATGTTCATCTTTTGAAAATGAGGATGTTATTCTTGAAGCCGAATTTGGGCTCGTGAGTCAAATCTACTACATGGAGCTAGGCCAGGGATTGAAATTAGCTCACAAGCTTAATCATAAAGTAATTGCTCCTCAATCAATTGAAGTGTAATGTTGATCTTTCTGTAAGGTTTTTTCATGAGTTCACTCTGAATGCACTTAACCATTATGTGTCGAAAGATGATCAATTCAGAAGCTTCAAACAAACAGGACAAGTTATGGATATTCTTCAGCGCTTTTGGAATTGCATAAATGTGAACTCTAATACTATGTACGTCCTAAAGAGAGACGATTAATTAAAACCAATTTCTGTAAATGAGTGGGAATAAATTGATTTCCTGATTAAGTTTGAAGAATGGATTATAAATGGGAGACACTCTCAAAAAAACATGGAGGTGTAATCTCTTCCGAGACAGCTCATCTCGCCAATCAAACATCCATAGGTCTTGCCCATTTAGCTAGTATATATTTACTGCATAAAAATTAAGTTAAGTTTATTTTTCTTCGCAAAATTAATTCGGACTCAATAGAAATGCGTTTTGGGCGGTATAGACAACTTGCTTGTGGAAATTACTTTATCAGTTGTCGACAGCTTTTTTGAGGGTGGAAAAAAAATCGTGTTAGCCTACTTTTAAAATCAATATCATCAATTGCATTCATTTTAGTCGATACAAGAGAGTCTAATTATACAAGAAAAGAAGAAGTTTCTATATTTATCAGCCTTATATCTTCCAATTCTGCAATGGAATTATATTCACTTAAAAGTCTGGAGCCGCTCATTTATTTTGTATGTGGCTATTTTACCCATTCTATTTTAAAAACATTAAATCGGGAGTGCCGCACCAAGTTCTTATCTTCGGATGGAGATATTAATTTCTCAATGGATGAATTGGGATAATATCAAGAATTAGATTCTTTGTTAATGAAATTAATAGAGGTGGTCTAAAAAAGCCCAGTGATGTAATCTATTTTCTTGAAGAACATCTCTATGAACTGATGCAACATTTCTTAAAATAAAGAAAGGCGAAATGTTATTTTATCTATGGCTACTCTAAGAAGTGGGGTTTTTTTTGAAGGTGCACGAAGATTTTTACTTCTAATCACACTATAGCATGGTTTGAAAAATCTTCATGCAGAAATGTTTAATATGTTTGCAAAAAAAAATTGTGTATGAAGCAAACATCCATCTTCATGTAAATAAAAAAAGGATAAGTACTTGCAAAAATTCTTCTAATACTAAAAAAATTTCAAAGCTGAAATTAGATTGAATAGTAAATTAGCTCCATTTTTTCTTCAATATCATTTGTATATTGTACATGTTATATTACTTTCATTATAAAATTAAGTTCAATTAAAATTATGTGTGAAGTGTTCAATAAAAAAATTACATTCTTAGAGGTTTAAAAAGGCTAAGTTATGACTTATGCGCTGTTAAAGTTTCAATTTACTTTATTAATTTGATAAATAAAGTTGATAATACCCCCATTGTAGATTGTGATGTTAAGATAATTTTCAGCCTGTTTAGAGTCATCCATACCAAATTATGAAATGGAACTCTGAATTTTGTACCATATAACAGTAAGTATTCATTTTTTTTTCAATTATCAAGGATTATGATACACAACTCATTAAATGGCAAAAAAAAGTGCTTCAATGGTCATAACAACGGGGGTAGTAGCTTTGGATGGTTCGCAACGAGTTTGTCTGACATTAGTTTCTTCACTTAAAGACTTGGGTATGATCAATAGGTTCTACAATATTGCATAGTCAATAAATATTACTTTTGTATCACTTAAGTTTGAGACAGATATGACATTCAAAATGTACCACTATGGTGTGTTGATTGACAAAAAGGCAGTGTCACACATCACCTCAGAAGGCAAGGTCAACACTGTGATTCAAGCCATCAATTTGGTTTCCTTTCTGGGAGCAAAAGAAGAATTGAATCAAACATAGACCTGGGAAGACATTTTCAAAAAGTTGGGGAAGTTTCTCAACTCCTCAGAGATTGAACCTAAGAAAGCTTCTAAGCTCTCTTTCATTCGTGAACAAATGGCTCTCCTCTTCACCAAACCAACACCTAGATAATATTCACCTTGTCTTCTTTCAACCGCACTCATGTAGGAGAATGTCAGATGAGGACTATGTAGAATATCCTAAAAGTCAAGAGACCTGGAGTTAGCTACGAAAAGAGAGATGAGCTTTCGGAACCGATATCTGAGAAGAACAAACTTGGCCTCTCTTTCTTGAGAGATTTTGTCAACTTTCTCATCGAGTGGCAAAACAGTAAATCACCTGGCCTCAGAGGCCTTCCTAGCAACAAAGCCGACGTGCCTTGCTGCAGCAGATCTGGCAGAGTATCTTCTCCTAGATGAAGACTTCTCCTATGTACTCCTCAGCATGTTCCAGTCTGTTCACATCGAAAGAAGGTTCAGATGGTACAAACAACTAAGTGGAGGTATCTACAACATCAGCGTGAGACAGATCCTGGAAGCAGAGAAAAAGATTTGTATTCTGAGTCTTATCAAATTCTCAGGTAAATAAGATATTTGTTAATAGCGAGCTTCTTTATTTTGTTATTAATTATTTTCAGAATATAATAATATCATAACAATATTTGACTTTTTTAAATTTTCAGGTCTGACTACTTCAGAAAATAAAGGTCTGCTGGATGAAGACCTGGTAAAAGCTGAGCTCATTTTTACTAACTGGCAACCAGATGACCTCCAGGAACTAGCTTCCAAGTGAGAGAGTAATGCTCTCTACTTTGTTGCCGGGTATATTGGTTTTTTTTGGAAAAAAAAGATCAGCTGTACATCATACTAAGAGTTAATGGTCATCAGAGACACACCTACGGACTAAATAACCTTCGATAGGCCAACCAATCAGCATGTAGACCTGAAAGAGTTCATCGACATAATGAGCAGAGGGGGGGTTGTCGACTCCATCCGACCTTCTCTACCTCTCCTGTCTTTATGCTCACTCCATATTCTCTTACATCACAGTTACTCCTGAAGAGAAAAACCAGTTTACTTGGCACCCCAAATCCTAGAGCTTCATTTGTTGCCACATTCCTTGACAGGATGCAGGACAGTTTAAACTCTGACATTATCGCCGTTGTGGGAGTAAAGTGCAAGGAAGGATACTCCTGGTCAGCTTTTCTTCAAAGAATTACATTCGCTTTGTTTAATGTCATGTGTAAAAATTTCAGTGCTAAACTGAATGATGACATCCGATTTTTAACAAAACAGAGAATGGCAGCTAAGAGTTCAGAAGCTAATAGAAAAAAAGCTAAATTTCAATCGAAATCACCTGACTTGTAGACTTGGACCAACTTTGTACTTTTTGATTGTGCCTTTTCTTTTTTATATGTTTTTAATGTTTATTTTGATTAAAGTACTAATAACTACCACTTCTATTAGAAATATATAAACTCATCTTTATTATTTTGATGATTTTTCCTAGCAAAATACTTTTAAAAACCCTTTATTTTGTAGAAAAACACTTGGGGAGAGACATTCCATAAAATACACCCATATTGGAAACGCGTGAGCGCAGTGTCCTGTCCTGCTTACAGGAGTCCTTGGCTCTGTATATAGCTATAAATTTTGCACCGACTCTTCAGCCCTGCTTGAAATTCCAAAAATTTGTTCTTGACTTAATGTATAATAAAACTAGATTTATTTTAAAGTGTTTTCTAACGTAGAGGTTCAAAATATTATCAAATTTATTATTTAAACTGATAAATTTGTTTTTCAAAAATAAAGTATCAACTTCAGTTTGTACAAGATCATTATGTTATAAATTTTATTCAAATAATTAAACTTTGTGAAATATTATTCTTCGATTGATCTTTGGATTGATGTGATTAATTCATAAAGTTGGTACAGTATTTGTACAATGCGGTTAATAATGTTATAAGCCTTTCACGATGTTATAAGCCTTTCACGATCTAACAGTTCAAACAAAGATATTTCTTAAAGAATAATTTATACTTTAACTTCAAATCAATATATTTTTGGTATAATGCATATTTGACTAGTTAGAATTTTTCACATTAGTATTGAAACATCAATGTAGGATATAATATTTCATATTATTTGAATGAAACCTACTACATAATCTTCTACAGACATGATTTGACCTTGAAATTTTATTTTTGAAGGACAAATTTATCAGTTTAAATTAGTATTTCAATATTTTTTTTATAACTTATTTCACTTTAGAAAACCCTATAAAATACATCTACTTTCATTTCGAATTGTATACATTAATTTTTTAGGATTTCAAATATTATCCCAAAATAGAAGAGTTGCGATGTTAATATAAAATTACATCTACGACAAATAATATAGCCTTATAATGTACAAAAATCATAAGAGTTTACCAACGGGAATTTCTCATGAAAAATTATATTTTTGACCACTACAGACTGCTAGATTTGAGCTTGTACCCCACCCTCCAGATAGTATTACAACAAGAAGCTTATAGTAAAAAATAAAGAAAAAAGAAGTATATGATTATAAAAACCCTTCGTCCTATAAAAATAGAATAATTGATCACAACTCTAATAAATAAATAAGCTAGAGAAGCCACACGTACGCTACACAACAGCGATGGCTGGAGCAGTAACACACGTGGAGTGTCTCCCTCTAGCGGTGTGAGTTTTCGCATCTTCTTTCTGTAGGTTCCTCATTCCTCCCGCAAGAACGAAGGGAAGGGGAAAAGCATGAAGTGATAATGGAATGGGAGAGAAATTCGAGATTAGTAAGGTACAATACAATCCCACGGGATGGGGTCCCTCGTCCATCCCTCCTCAGTTCAAGGGCATGCCTTATCAGCCCTTTTCCAAGTCTGATCGCCTTGGGAAGATATCGGATTGGACGGGCAACACCTACTCTGACCGGCGACATGTGAACAAGTACAACTCTCAGTTCGGTGCTGGAGGCACGACCTACGCCTACTACTACAAGGAGGACGAAAAATCGCTCCAACTGGTGGATACGTCCAAGATGACGCGTCCACTCTATGGGCGGGGAAGATACTTCCGCGGCGGTCGTGGAATGGGGAATAACTTCCGCGGAGGTCCTCACATGAGGTGGCCCAATGCTAAGAACACGGATGGAGTCCAAGTCCTGAGCAAGGGTCAAATGAACAAGGAGAGGTAATGCAAGTCCCATTTTCCCATTTCGTCTTTAGTAGTGAGCATTTCTTTGTTTTTTTCTTAGAGAACGCATTCGTCAGGTTCGTAAATGGCAACGAGGGCGCCAAAATTACAACAAACCTGTTCAAATCAAGCAAAGAGAAGCGTCTGTGACAGTGAAAGGAGATTGGACAGTCATCGAAGAGATCGAGAAAACACAGCTTAGCAAATTGTCATTACCAAACATTGCCGAACCAGAAGATCTTCTCTGTTGTGGATCCTTAGAATACTACAACAAATCCTATGATCGTGTTAATATTAAGAGTGAAAGACCACTAAAAAGAATAAATCGTGTCTTTCATACTGTTACTACCACTGATGATCCCATTATTCGCAAGCTTAGTAAATCACACCCTGAAGCTAATGTTTTTGCAACTGATATTATTCTGGCTACTTTGATGTGCGCTCACCGCTCAGTGTACTCGTGGGACATAGTTGTTCAAAAGATAAGCGATAAAATTTTCTTGGATAAGCGTGACAATACTGAATTTGGATTACTCACTGTGAGTGAAACTGCAGCAGAGCCACCGCAAGATGAAGGAAGCAGTCTTAATTCACCTCAAAACTTAGCCCTCGAAGCTACTTTTATCAACCATAACTTTTCTCAGCAAGTGTTGAAAACTGATTCTGAAGTTTACAAATTTGAAGAAAAAACCCTTTCTGGAGTCCTGATGAAGAGGGTGAGGTTGCTTCGGTGGGCTACCGTTATAGGATGTGGACCTTGGGTAATAATATTCGCCTTATTGCTCGTTGTGAACATGATGCCGTTTGTTCGGGCCCAAACAATGAAATACAATTTATGAATATCAAAGCATTGAACGAATGGGATTCTAAATATTCTGGAAATGTTGATTGGAGACAAAAGTTGCATACCCAAAGAGGGGCTGTTCTTGCCAACGAACTTAAGCACAATGCGTGTAAATTAGCTAAATGGACAGTTCAAGCTCTACTAGTCGGATCTGATGCTTTGAAATTTGGGTAAATATTCATCTTCGAATTCTGATTACAATTTAAATGATGTTTTTCTCGTTCGTATGATAGATTGAGTTATAATTTGATCATCTCTGATATACATCAGAGGGGTTAAAAATATCTTAGTTTTAATGTTTACAATTATCATCCTGATTCCAAGACCTTATTATTTATTTTTTTGTTCAACATTTTATAATTATTTTAAGGATATTTATTCATACTACTTTGCATGTTTATATTTCAGATACATAAGTAGGTATAACGTCAAGGATTCATCACGACATGTTATTCTAGGAACACAACACTTTAAGCCCGCTAAATTTGCAAATCAAATCAATTTGTCCTTGGATAATGCATGGGGTATTGTTCGATGCATAGTTGATTTAGTTATGGCCCAAAAAGATGGAAAATATCTTATTGTGAAAGATCCTAATAAGCACGTCATTCGTCTATACGACATTCCCGACAATACTTTTGAATCGGAAGAAGATACAGATGACTCTGATGAAGGTAAAATTTGAGTTGTGTGGGATTTTCATAAGATCGAATGAGCATAGAAACTTATACTTGAAAAATGATACTTTTATAAATTCATCTTTTCATAGTCACCACGTAGCTGCGTTTTTACCTTTTAAAAAAACATTTTCGCCTTCTATTAAGAACCAGTCTACAGACAATGAACTTGAATGTTATTATGATAAAAATAAAACATTGCTTCCTTACAAAAAAAAGTCTTGAGGTCTTACGAAAATGAAAATAATAAATTTATTACAAATTTTTTGCTCTCACTAACCTCACATTTCCAAAATGAAAAAGTGTTGTTTTTGTGAATACAAGTAGAATTCATTATAATAGTGTATATAGACTAGTTCCTATATTAGGACGAGAAAGTAAAGATAGAAACATAAATAATTACTAATATCTAATATGTGATTTTGTTGTGTGTGTTATGAAACTAAATACTTAACCTTTTTTGTTTATTTATCCTGTTTAGACGGAGATGGTTTGGAAATTCCTCTAAAGGCCTAATCATTTCTTGATTTGTTAACCCTAGAAGTTTCTTGTATACACAATTCAAAAGGTTTGTCTCCCCTTTTTAACAAACTTAATTCATTATATAATTTTTTTCCATTTATCAATTATACATAATTTATTTCAGATATTTCGAGTGAAGAGTATAACTGAATCCTGATGCATTATATTACTACATATATACATTTACTTAATAAACCCTATGAATATACATTTTCATTCTTTTTTTTTTTTTTTTTTTTTTTATTTAAACATTGTAAATGTTCCTGCTCTGAATTACAGCATCATAATTGTATTTTTTTAAGTTTACTATTGTCTATCGTATATTTGGATTATATTTGTATTGTAGCTGGATATTGCGAAGGAAGATCCAATTGGGCTCATGAACTTAACTCCGGTAACTAGTGTCTCAACCATTTTTGCAAATTTGTGCTGTACAACACGTCCAGTTGTCGATAGTTCCCATACCTAAAAGAGGAGAAATTAGTTAGTTTATTTTTCGAATTCAACATAGGAGAAAACACTTTTTACAATGATAGCCTGTTAGACAACTAAAAAAACTTGTGCCATATTTCTTATCACATTTAAGACCTAATATCCTAAAAGATGAACCAGGTAATTGATCCAAATATCAAAGTGAAAGTTTCCTCGAAAGGAGCTAGTTGCCTCACTTATGGCCATACCGCTTAGCTTATTATGGAGATCCGAGCTTTTGGTATAAAGCTAAAACATAATAGGCAAATTTAATCACCAATTTCATAACATAATTAATGGAATTTAAGCTGTAATATCAATACTAATATTAGCAACTTTTATGTCAACTTGCCCTGCGACTTTTTTTAAATAACTTTCTTATAGGCTTTTATAATGAATTATGACCATACTTCTTTTAATGACGATCAATGTATATTTGGAGGTTTATAAATAAACATGATAAAAACTTTTGGGGAGCCTAAGTATGCCATCCCCCAAAAAAAAAAAAAAAAGACTAGCTGACGAGAATATTTCTTTTTAATTTTAAAATAACCCAATTTCTTATAAATGAAAGGAATTCTTTTATTTTTATAGTCTTTCTATTAAAAAACAAAACATTTTTTTGCCCCTGAAATAAACGAAATTGCAATTTTCATCGATTAGTTTTTTATCTCATAACTTATTTGATTTAGAATGTAGTTATTCTTTTAGTTATTTTCGAAACGTCAATTACTTATTCATAAATAACTCAAGCCCCTATCTACTCTATTTGAGCTGCAAAAGACGGTTTTTAGGTATAGCGTAAACCCACCTTATATGACCTCCCCAAAAATTGACACCCCGTCTTAGCCTGTTCAAGCTCTAAAGAGGGACTCATGCAAAATTCCAGCCTCCTAGGTTCTATGGTGTGGGATCGTATAAAGGACATCTATACACACACAATCTCTCTTTTATATATTTTTTTTATATACAGAAGACTATATACAATATATATATATTTTATTTTTTTTCATTACAAAGAAAATAAATATAAAAACCTTTAAGATTAACGCGTCTGCTGAATAAAAGGAGCCAGCAACAGACAATTATCTAAATAAAGTGGAGATTTATGTATGAAACTTCAGTTGTTGAACTGGATTTCAGTTTCTTATCACACTACAAAAGAAGTATGCCAATTCATCTGGACTGCATGTATTGCTTTTCTAGTTCTATATTTATGGGTAATTCCACGCCAAATTAATCAAAAAATAGACATTTTTACGGCACTATCTCCTATTTTAATATTGAATAGAAACTGAATAATCTAAAATTTTATTTTTTATTTTTTAAATGGACGCTCACAGTATCTTAAGAGTTTCATAAAATATCCAACGAACAGGTGAGTATTTACTATAGAATTGTTCCAATGAAAACTTTGGACCCCGTCTTGAACAAAGAAAGAAAAATTCTCACCAAAGTTACAACCATTTCTCCATTTATAACTCTTTTAAAGCTAGAGGATTATTGAACTAATTGCAATATTGGATATTATGAACTAAATATGAACTGCTCATTTGAAAATCATAAACCAAAAATAAGATCTTAATTTGTCATTTATCTTGAATATAATAAAAATAGAGTTCAATGTAATTATTTTGCTAACATAACTGAATATGATGCCTTGAATAAACCTCTTTTGCCTTCTGATTTTGACTCTTCTCTCTAGAAATATATATATTAAATATTATAATAATACTAGGGAAATCAAGCTTTCTAAAACATAATAATACAGTAATACAGACCAATAAAAGTTGTTTAACTAATAATAGGAATGATTTTGAAGTTTCTACTCGCTTGACAAGAATCTCAATAACAAAATAGCATTTGCAAGTCCAAAATAAAACTGTGAATCAAATAATTGTAATATAACTTTGAAGCATTTTAAATATTGTCTTAAATCAAACTTATAATTAACTCGTATGGCACACATTTGGTAATTTTTTTTGTAAAGATCCCAAATTTTCGAGTGAGTAATATTACGATTTAGCTGCTCAGAAGAGGATTCCTGAGTCAATAAGCTTGGAAATTGTGACGACATTCAAAAATTCCAATGAAATCTACAGAAGTTAAGAAGTCACTTATATTTTTTTAAACATATAATCACTCAATAATTCCCAATGCCTATTTATAAGCAATAGCACAATAGAATATGCTTTGTTGACAAATCTATCAAGAAAAGAGCGGTACGTTATATTTAAAGTCTAGAATAATCTCCTACTTGTTTTCCAAGCACAAAAGAGTCTCGCAACTAATAAAAAATCAATAAACAGGGATGAGGCTTAAAGTGTCCAGGTTATATAAATATCCATATAGACTATACATTTCTACATTTTATGCATCAAGGACACTTATCAATGATATAGTTTTCCAACAAGAGTAACATGACAAAAGAATACCAGAGAAGGCAAGCTAACAGACAGAGTAGCCAAACAGAGTAAGGCCAGTAAATGTATTGAATATAAAATAGAGTTCCGTAATACCCAGCAAGGCTTCAAAAATAAGTTTAAACGGATCGCGGATATTGTCGATGGTACCCTTGATCCCGTTGGGAAGTGTAACAATATGGAACCAACGATTCTGCATGAATTGAATTCAATCTTTGTGAAGGAATCAATTAATGACTAAAGATCACCCCTAACTGGAATAAGTAGCATGGGACTGAATCCCTTAAGATTATGGGCCCTATTACTATAGATGAGCTTAATAAAGCAGTTCCCCCTGAGTAGAGCAGGTAAAGATTTCTTTGGGTATACAGCGGTATATATCAGGAATCTCTACCAGGGGAATTTATTGAAGCACTTGAATTTTTAAATGCCCACACTACATTTATCCCAAAATTGAGAATCCGGAGAGTGCGTCCGACTTCAGACCTATCTTTATCTTATTACATATTGTACTTGTATTACACAGGATCATTGATTCTAGACTACAGACAATTAAGATCTCCGTAGAGCAAGGGGGCTTCGAAAAAATGGATGGATGCTCTATCAATAACATGTTTCTAAAAGGTCTTGTTGCGCATAGCAAGAAGAAGAGTAAACCACTTTCTTTGGTGTGGCTTGATATGCGTAAAATATTCGACTCTGTTAGCCATAAATCGCTGATTAGGGGCCTTATAATTCACAAAGTCCCATTACCAGTGGTTAATTATATTAGAATGATCTATCTTAACCAGTTAACCAACCAAGTAGGGAATTTTTTTTTTCTTCCTTTTTGGATATTGTTTTGCTCAAATCCAAACTGCCATAAAAAATAACGGTTCTAGGACACATTGGCGAAAGCCATTTCGCCGAACGGACACTTTGTCGAAGGACCACTTTGCCAAATTTTATAATAAATATATTTGATGATGATTCATTCTCCAATACTATGTAATTAGGATTCCCATTCATGCTACTCCAAAATTAAAAGATAATTTGTTTAATTATTTGTCACAAATTGCAATAAATAAGTGTTCATTAATTAATAATTTATTGATTCATTTAATTATGGGGTTGATTCAAAAGTTAATATTCATTTTTGATCATTACATGTATATGAGCACAACACAGTAGCATGGCGTTCCAATCTTATCGTTTTTGAAGGACAAATTTATCAGTTTAAATTAGTATTTCAATATTTTTTTAAAACTTATTTCACTTTAGAAAACCCTTTAAAATACATCTACTTTCATTTCGAATTGTATACATTAATTTTTTAGGATTTCAAATATTATCCCAAAATGGAAGAGTTGCAATGTTAATATAAAATTACATCTACGACAAATATAGCCTTATAACGTACAAAAATCATAAGAGTTTACCAACGGGAATTTCTCATGAAAAATGATATTTTTGACCACTACAGACTGCTGGATTTGAGCTTGTACCCCACCCTCCAGATAGTATTACAACAAGAAGCTTATACTAAAAAATAAAGGAAAAAGATGTATATGATTATAAAAACCCTTCGTCCTATAAAAATAGAATAATTGTACACAACTCTAATAAATAATAGCTAGGCATGGAAGGGAAGTTTTAGCTAGGAGAGCTAAGAGGAAGCTAGAGAAGCCACACGTACGCTACACAACAGCGATGGCTGGAGCAGTAACACACGTGGAGATATGGAGTGTCTCCCTCTAGCGGTGTGAGTTGTTGCATCTTCTTTCTTTAGGCTCCTCATTCCTCCCGCAAGAACGAAGGGAAGGGGAAAAGCAAGAAGTGATAAGTGGAATGGCAGAGAAATTCGAGATTAGTAAGGTACAATACAATCCCACGGGATGGGGTCCCTCGTCCATCCCTCCTCAGTTCAAGGACATGCCTTATCAGCCCTTTTCCAAGTCTGATCGCCTTGGGAAGATATCGGATTGGACGGGCAACACCTACTCTGACCGGCGACATGTGAACAAGTACAACTCTCAGTTCGGTGCTGGAGGCACGACCTACGCCTACTACCACGAGGAGGACGAAAACTCGTTCCAACTGGTGGATACGTCCAAGATGACGCGTCCACTCTATGGGCGGGGAAGATACTTCCGCGGCGGTCGTGGAATGGGGAATAACTTCCGCGGAGGTCCTCACATGAGGTGGCCCAATGCTAAGAACACGGCTGGAGTCCAAGTCCTGAGCAAGGCTCAAATGAACAAGGAGAGGTAATGCAAGTCCCATTTTCCCATTTCGTCTTTTAGTAGTGAGCATTTCTTTGTTTTTTTCTTAGAGAACGCATTCGTCAGGTTCGTAAATGGCAACGAGGGCGCCAAAATTACAACAAACCTGTTCAAATCAAGCAAAGAGAAGCGTCTGTGACAGTGAAAGGAGATTGGACAGTCATCGAAGAGATCGAGAAAACACAGCTTAGCAAATTGTCATTACCAAACATTGCCGAACCAGAAGATCTTCTCCGTTGTGGATCCTTAGAATACTACAACAAATCCTATGATCGTGTTAATATTAAGAGTGAAAGACCACTAAAAAGAATAAATCGTGTCTTTCATACTGTTACTACCACTGATGATCCCATTATTCGCAAGCTTAGTAAATCACACCCTGAAGCTAATGTTTTTGCAACTGATATTATTCTGGCTACTTTGATGTGCGCTCACCGCTCAGTGTACTCGTGGGACATAGTTGTTCAAAAGATAGGCGATAAAATTTTCTTGGATAAGCGTGACAATACTGAATTTGGATTACTCACTGTGAGTGAAACTGCAGCAGAGCCACCGCAAGATGAAGGAAGCAGTCTTAATTCACCTCAAAACTTAGCCCTCGAAGCTACTTTTATCAACCATAACTTTTCTCAGCAAGTGTTGAAAACTGATTCTGAAGTTTACAAATTTGAAGAAAAAAACCCTTTCTGGAGTCCTGATGAAGAGGGTGAGGTTGCTTCGGTGGGCTACCGTTATAGGATGTGGACCTTGGGTAATAATATTCGCCTTATTGCTCGTTGTGAACATGATGCCGTTTGTTCGGGCCCAAACAATGAAATACAATTTATGAATATCAAAGCATTGAACGAATGGGATTCTAAATATTCTGGAAATGTTGATTGGAGACAAAAGTTGGATACCCAAAGAGGGGCTGTTCTTGCCAACGAACTCAAGCACAATGCGTGTAAATTAGCTAAATGGACAGTTCAAGCTCTACTAGTCGGATCTGATGCTTTGAAATTTGGGTAAATATTCATCTTCGAATTCTGATTACAATTTAAATGATGTTTTTCTCGTTCGTATGATAGATTGAGTTATAATTTGATCATCTCTGATATACATCAGAGGGGTTAAAAATATCTTAGTTTTAATGTTTACAATTATCATCCTGATTCCAAGACCTTATTATTTATTTTTTTGTTCAACATTTTATAATTATTTTAAGGATATTTATTCATACTACTTTGCATGTTTATATTTCAGATACATAAGTAGGTATAACGTCAAGGATTCATCACGACATGTTATTCTAGGAACACAACACTTTAAGCCCGCTGAATTTGCAAATCAAATCAATTTGTCCTTGGATAATGCATGGGGTATTGTTCGATGCATAGTTGATTTAGTTATGGCCCAAAAAGATGGAAAATATCTTATTGTGAAAGATCCTAATAAGCATGTCATTCGTCTATACGACATTCCCGACAATACTTTTGAATCGGAAGAAGATACAGATGACTCCGATGAAGGTAAAATTTGAGTTGTGTGGGATTTTCATAAGATCGAATGAGCATAGAAACTTATACTTGAAAAATGATACTTTTGTAAATTCATCTTTTCATAGTCACCACGTAGCTGCGTTTTTACCTTTTAAAAAAACATTTTCGCCTTCTATTAAGAACCAGTCTACAGACAATGAACTTGAATGTTATTATGATAAAATTAAAACATTGCTTCCTTACAAAAAAAAGTCTTGAGGTCTTACGAAAATGAAAATAATAAATTTATTACAAATTTTTTGCTCTCACTAACCTCACATTTCCAAAATGAAAAAGTGTTTTGTTTTTGTGAATACAAGTAGAATTCATTATAATAGTGTATATAGACTAGTTCCTATATTAGGACGAGAAAGTAAAGATAGAAACATAAATAATTACTAATATCTAATATGTGATTTTGTTGTGTGTGTTATGAAACTAAATACTTAACCTTTTTTGTTTATTTATCCTGTTTAGACGGAGATGGTTTGGAAATTCCTCTAAAGGCCTAATCATTTCTTGATTTGTTAACCCTAGAAGTTTCTTGTATACACAATTCAAAAGGTTTGTCTCCCCTTTTTAACAAACTTAATTCATTATATAATTTTTTTCCATTTATCAATTATACATAATTTATTTCAGATATTTCGAGTGAAGAGTATAACTGAATCCTGATGCATTATATTACTACATATATACATTTACTTAATAAACCCTATGAATATACAATTTCATTTTTTTTTTTTTTGTTTATTTATTTTTTATTTAAACATTGTAAATGTTCCTGCTCTGAATTACAGCATCATAATTGTATTTTTTTAAGTTTACTATTGTCTATCGTATATTTGAATTATATTTGTATTGTAGCTGGATATTGCGAAGGAAGATCCAATTGGGCTCATGAACTTAACTCCGGTAACTAGTGTCTCAACCATTTTTGCAAATTTGTGCTGTACAACACGTCCAGTTGTCGATAGTTCCCATACCTAAAAGAGGAGAAATTAGTTAGTTTATTTTTCGAATTCAACATAGGAGAGATCACTTTTTACAATGATAGCCTGTTAGACAACTAAAAAAACTTGTGCCATATTTCTTATCACATTTAAGACCTAATATCCTAAAAGATGAACCAGGTAATTGATCCAAATATCAAAGTGTAAGTTTCCTCGAAAAGAGCTAGTTGCCTCACTTATGGCCATACCGCTTAGCTTATTATGGAGATCCGAGCTTTTGGTATAAAGCTGAAACATAATAGGCAAATTTAATCACCAATTTCATAACATAATTAATGGAATTTAAGCTGTAATATCAATACTAATATTAGCAACTTTTATGTCAACTTGCCCTGCGACTTTTTTTAAATAACTTTCTTATAGGCTTTTATAATGAATTATGACCATACTTCTTTTAATGACGATCAATGTATATTTGGAGGTTTATAAATAAACATGATAAAAACTTTTGGGGAGCCTAAGTATGCCATCCCCCCAAAAAAAAAAAAAAAAAAAAAGACTAGCTGACGAGAATATTTCTTTTTAATTTTAAAATAACCCAATTTCTTATAAATGAAAGGAATTCTTTTATTTTTATAGTCTTTCTATTAAAAAACAAAACATTTTTTTGCCCCTGAAATAAACGAAATTGCAATTTTCATCGATTAGTTTTTTATCTCATAACTTATTTGATTTAGAATGTAGTTATTCTTTTAGTTATTTTCGAAACGTCAATTACTTATTCATAAATAACTCAAGCCCCTATCTACTCTATTTGAGCTGCAAAAGACGGTTTTTAGGTATAGCGTAAACCCACCTTATATGACCTCCCAAAAATTGACACCCCGTCTTAGCCTGTTCAAGCTCTAAAGAGGGACTCATGCAAAATTCCAGCCTCCTAGGTTCTATGGTGTGGGATCGTATAAAGGACATCTATACACACACAATCTCTCTTTTATATATTTTTTTTATATACAGAAGACTATATACAATATATATATATTTTATTTTTTTTCATTACAAAGAAAATAAATATAAAAACCTTAAAGATTAACGCGTCTGCTGAATAAAAGGAGCCAGCAACAGACAATTATCTAAATAAAGTGGAGATTTATGTATGAAACTTCAGTTGTTGAACTGGATTTCAGTTTCTTATCACACTACAAAAGAAGTATGCCAATTCATCTGGACTGCATGTATTGCTTTTCTAGTTCTATATTTATGGGTAATTCCACGCCAAATTAATCAAAAAATAGACATTTTTACGGCACTATCTCCTATTTTAATATTGAATAGAAACTGAATAATCTAAAATTTTAGTTTATTTTGCCTCCCTCTCAGGAGTTGGATACTCCTTAAGTTCCAGGCTCGTGGCTGGCATCCATATTTTTAAGCAGCAATTTCTATTTTATTTTTAATCATGTCGATCTACTTTAAACGTGATTGGATAGATATTTACACATTTATTATTCTATATTTATATTTTTACCCAATAAAATTCATCTTTGACCTTGAGGTCACGAGGTCTAATTTTTGACTTTAAGAATTTTAAACATGGATTTTTTTTCTTAAACTTTTTATGAAATGGCCGTCAAGATATATTTAATAATTACAAAATTAGTTTTGGACTGCATTCAAATTTGGGTCAACGCTATAAGTGAAATACCGAGAACGGGATGTAAAAAACTTGGATAAAATATTAGAAAAGAGAATTAATATGGAATTGTGGCAATACAAATGTATACTCATTTATATATTTTTTTTAGTTCCAGATTATATAGATTTAGTACACTATAATGGCCGTAAGTGTTTGTAAATATATAGGGTATAATAAGCCTAAACAGCTACAAATTTTGGTAAATAGAATTTCAATAAAATTCAAAGTAATGATAGGATCACAATATAAATTTCTAACCTTATTTTTTTATCAAGAATTCACAAATAATTTATAATGGCACAGAATAATATTTTTTTCCCCAACAGCTGCTGTATTATATATATAATTTCTAAATCAATATTTTACTTTTTACTGTCGATACTTCAAAATGTTTTCACCGTTAGGAAAATGATAAGTAGCAAGTATTGTGGTGGCCCTCTTTAGCCTATCTCTTATGATACAAATTCTTGATCTTATTCACTATATTTGTATTATACAAAATTGGTATTCCTAATATTTTCTTCACAAAATTTATAAAATTTCATAAGAGACAAAATTGGCTTTGAGTTATTTCCTTCTGAACAATGGTGTAGACTTACTTTACTCACTAACCTTTTAACTTTACCTCCTAAACCATCGCATGGCCCTTATCCGTGACTTGTTGCAAAACTGAGATTCCAAAATCTTCTTAGTGGTAGCAAAGGTCTAAGAATTTCTTACAATTCTATTATTTGTCCTGCACATCCGTCCGAAAAATATTTTATGTAATTAATGTATGGCAAGGTTTCTTTAACAAATTTGATAAATTTTTTGAGATATAAATGGACGCTCACAGTATCTTAAGTGTTACACTCAGATATCACTACAAAGTTAATATGTTATAAGCTGGTGTTTTCATAAAATATCCAACGAACAGGTGAGTATTTACTATAGAATTGTTCCAATGAAAACTTTGGACCCCGTCTTGAACAACGAAAGAAAAATTCTCACCAAAGTTACAACCATTTCTCCATTTATAACTCTTTTAAAGCTAGAGGATTATTGAACTAATTGCAATATTGGATATAATGAACTAAATATGAACTGCTCATTTGAAAATCATAAACCAAAAATAAGATCTTAATTTGTCATTTATCTTGAATATAATAAAAATAGAGTTCAATGTAATTATTTTGCTAACATAACTGAATATGATGCCTTGAATAAACCTCTTTTGCCTTCTGATTTTGACTCTTCTCTCTAGAAATATATATATTAAATATTATAATAATACTAGGGAAATCAAGCTTTCTAAAACATAATAATACAGTAATACAGACCAATAAAAGTTGTTTAACTAATAATAGGAATGATTTTGAAGTTTCTACTCGCTTGACAAGAATCTCAATAACAAAATAGCATTTGCAAGTCCAAAATAAAACTGTGAATCAAATAATTGTAATATAACTTTGAAACATTTTAAATATTGTCTTAAATCAAACTTATAATTAACTCGTATGGCACACATTTGGTAATTTTTTTTGTAAAGATCCCAAATTTTCGAGTGAGTAATATTACGATTTAGCTGCTCAGAAGAGGATTCCTGAGTCAATAAGCTTGGAAATTGTGACGACATTCAAAAATTCCAATAAAATCTACAGAAGTTAAGAAGTCACTTATATTTTTTTTAACATATAATCACTCAATAATTCCCAATGCCTATTTATAAGCAATAGCACAATAGAATATGCTTTGTTGACAAATCTATCAAGAAAAGAGCGGTACGTTATATTTAAAGTCTAGAATAATCTCCTACTTGTTTTCCAAGCACAAAAGAGTCTCGCAACTAATATGAGGCTTAAAGTGTCCAGGTTATATAAATATCCATATAGACTATACATTTCTACATTTTATGCATCAAGGACACTTATCAATGAATCATTAAGGTGATAATTTTGGTAAGAATAGAAAAGCGTGCGAACAGAAGAGAAGAAATACTTATGGCATCATTGATTAAATAATATAAATCTTCTTCTATCAATCAAGAACGTTATCATTCCCGCCTTTATTATTCAATATTAATATAATATTACATGGTGATAGTCGATAGAGAACTGAATAAAATGCCTAAAATAACGTCACCTTCTGTCTGGATTTCTGAAAATGGAGGCCCAGGAATTTGGGAATTACTTACCAGATGAGAAACAGATGGTTTGTCGGATTTGTCGAAATAAATGTGCCTTTGGTCTCCTATCTAGAATTACACGCCACTCATTATTCTCATCTCATATCAAGAGAATGGATATTCATCTAAAAAATCAAGTTAATGATGAATACATCAAGTCAGACTTTAACTCTGATCTCACAAAGATGCTTATTGCATGTAATATAACCTTATCAATTGCTAATCATCTATGTTCAAAAAATTTATGGAAAAATACACGAGTAAACCTATCCCTTCCCGAGGAGCCATCATTAAATTAATGGAGGATGTTGGTACTGATGTCATTTATAGAAATACATATAAAAATGTTTTGAGTCGTCCACACCAAATGACGATCAAGTTATCAGTAAAAAGTATAAAATATTTCCTAATTTCGAAATGAAACTCTAAATTTTGTACTATCTAACAGTAAGTATTCAATCTTTTTTTAAATCTAACTCTAAAATATGATTCTATTTTAGCTAAACATATCAAGAATTATGATACACAACTCATTAAATAGTAAAAACAACTGCTTAAATGGTCACAACAACGGGGGTAGTAGCTTTGGATGGTTCGCAACTAGTTTGTCTGAGACTAGTTTCTTCACTTAAAGACTTGGGTATGATCATTAGGTTTTCCAATATTACATAGTCAATAAATATTACTTCTTTATCACTTAAGGCTTAGCTATGGTTGATAGGCTCCAAGAAATGGTGTTCAAAAAACTCATAAAAGGCAAACACAACTGCTTAAATGGTCACAACAACGGGGGTAGTTGCATTGGGTGTAGAATTTTAATTACCAATTGTATATATATGTTGTTATATAAGCATAAATAGCGGAGAAAAAAATCTTTTTTGATGCTCTTAATAAGGAGTAATATCGCCGGACATTACTACATAATTAGCTTTTGCTCTAAATCTTTACGATGTCATGTTAGAAAACTACAATAAGTCAAGAATGGTTGCCTGAATTGTCTTATCAGTTAAATTTGAGTGCATGGATTAACTTTTTTTTTTTTAAAGATAAATATGAAATAAATGAAAGTGGGATTCTAAAAGCTGTTCTTACTAAGATTGGAAGAAGATATGGATTGAAATCTAACATTATTTTATGATTTACTTTATTATTAATAATTATTAAAATCTCATCGGTAGAAATATATCTATCCTGTGCACAATTGTATATGCAACTTGCACATAAGGAAAAAAGGTGATGATCTTTTTGATTAAACTCCACGTCTGGCTTGTATTTTGCAACCTCAAGTTATGACATATTGAACTGAATTCCGATGTTAGAACAAGAAGATATTATTTGGATCAATCTATTATTTCAATATTCTGTATTTATAATTTATTGTTACTATTAGTTATATGATTCTAATTGTTTAATTTTGTATATTTAACTTAAATGTATGATGGTTTATTTTTTAGTATGTAGATTATATTTAATTTAAGCCTTCTATTTTAAATTTGGAACTTCAAATATATTTCGAAATACTCTTATTTTGTCGTTTTATTAGTTATTTTTCTGAGAATATGGTTCCCAATAAATTACTATTTCATGGAGTGTGACGTTTCCAAATCTACTGTAACGGATAAAAATCGTCTAAGTCAATTATATGTATTATATCTTTATTAAACATTTTGCTAATAAATACTTTCGTTACACCCTCAAAAATCATAATAAAGGAGGCAACTGATAAATACTGATGTGATTATCAGTGATGATCACATCAGTATTTTAAACAATGATACCATGTGTCTTTCTCCCCCCTGTCTCCTCGCACGCGTTTTTCTCTACAATATTATCGACTATATCAATGACATAGTTTTCCAACAAGAGTAACATGACAAAAGAATACCAGAGAAGGCAAGCTAACAGACAGAGTAGCCAAACAGAGTAAGGTCAGTAAATGTATTGAATATAAAATAGAGTTCCGTAATACCCAGCAAGGCTTCAAAAATAAGTTTAAACGGATCGCGGATATTGTCGATGGTACCCTTGACCCCGTTGGGAAGCGGAACAATATGGAACCAACGATTCTGCATGAATTGAATTCAATCTTTGAGAAGGAATCAATTAATGACTAAAGATCACCCCTAACTGGAATAAGTAGCATGGGACTGAATCCCTTAAGATTATGGGGCCTATTACTATAGATGAGCTTAATAAAGCACTTCCCCTGAGTAGAGCAGGTAAAGATCTCTTTGGGTATACAGCGGTATATATCAGGAATCTCTACCAGGGGAATTTATTGAAGCACTTGAATTCTGTATTTGCCAGTGGTAAGATGGACAAGAGATTGTTAAAGTCCCACACTACATTTATCCCAAAAATTGAGAATCCGGAGAGTGCGTCCGACTTCAGACCTATCTTTATCTTATTACATATTGTACTTGTATTACACAGGATCATTGATTCTAGACTACAGACAATTAAGATCTCCGTAGAGCAGGGGGGATTCGAAAAAATGGATGGATGCTCTATCAATAACATGCTTCTAAAAGGTCTTGTTGCACATAGCAAGAAGAAGAGTAAACCACTTTCTTTGGTGTGGCTTGATATGCATAAAATATTCGACTCTGTTAGCCATAAATCGCTGATTAGGGGCCTTATAATTCACAAAGTCCCATTACCAGTGGTTAATTATATTAGAATGATCTATCTAAATGCTAGCACAAGTCTTGAGAGTGAGTTAGACGCTAAATTTTGCAGAATAATACTGTAGGGGTACCCAATGTCAGGCACTTTATTCACTTTAGCGAGGAATCTGTGCTTCATGATTTGGGCACTGACGCGCCTTATGAGATTGGTATCTCTGGTACTGATATCTAAAGAGCGGCGCTTACTAATGCTTTGGTCGTGCCAATCATGACAGACAACGTGGGAACCAAGTCTAAATCTAATCGATATAGGGTAATTCCAAAGAATAACAAATGCGAAAGCTGTGGTGACAGGCCAAATCAAAGAGCTACTTAAGAGATTTGGCTTATCTAAAAGTGGTATTGATATCATGGTAGTCAGGGCCATGAGTGACTCATTTAAGGTTTGGGTAGCAGAACATCAAAGACAGGACCGCCTAGGCAGGTTTTAACTCCCTTAAATAATTTTTAGTTTTTGTAGGTTGTAACTAATATTTTGCTTTTACCTAGTTGTCTATATTGTAAATATCATATGTTTATGATTCAACATTTGAATAACTAGAATTTTCCCTTGTTGGTCCTTATGGGCATTGGGATGAAATATGTTGTGTGACATTGGGCTACAATTAAATAGATTTGTGGATAATTGAGATGCAAAAATTATCGTTTCTTTGATTGTTTTTCTTTTGGTTTAACCTCTAATTTTATTAATTTTTTATTTAATTAAGAATTTTCATTGTGACTAGATCCATTTCTAGCCTTTCTTCTACTGAATTTATGAAATTGAATTCCTAAGCGGCAGTCCTTTACTGGTGATGGATTTAATTTTGATTAACCTTCTTAATAAAATCTACATCGTTCAATTAACCCAAGGTTAGTATAAATACAAGTTTAGACCATCATGTAATCGGGCTTACAAGAACCAAGTTTTTTACATCCCGTTCTTGGTATTTCGCTTATAGCGTTGAACCAAATTTGAATGTAGCCCCAAAACTTTTTTGTAATTATTCAATATATCTTTACGGTAATTTCATGAAAAATTGAGAAACATTGAAGTATATCATGTTTGAAATTTTTAAGGTGAAAAATTTGACCTCATGACCTCAAGGTTTGATCTAGGGGACGGTAATGTGAAAAGGTACGATTGGGGGCGCTCGAGCAAAAAAACAGTGATTACATATATTTTAAAGCAAACAAATTGATCTCAAAAATTTAAAAAATGTGACTATTAGGTTTAGTATTGAATAGGTTGAATATTATCCAGTTAATACGGTGAAAATACGTTATATCGCGATTGTACAAATGTACTTCATTATTAGCGCCTTTATATTGTATTATATACTCAGAATATTCTTACTTTATATGCAAACATACTACTTAGCATAAATAGTAAATACTCATAATTAAAAAAAAAAAGTAGAAATACGGAAAAGTAAGATCCATACAATACAACCCAGATTCCACATTCTAAAAATTCAAGAAAATACTTCTAGGGAGTCAGTAATTATAAAACTTTATTAAGATTTTTTTTTTTTTTTGCATCAGTTAGCTTTTATTTCTTTAACTATTTTGTTCATAGATGTGACTGGTTAGGTAAATATCTTGATCTAAATTCCAGGTGTTAAACACATGGTTGTAGTAGAAAATTGTTGGAAAAAAAGTACAGTTACAGTATTAACCAGTTAACCAACCAAGTAGGGAATTTTTTTTTTCTTCCTTTTTGGATATTGTTTTGCTCAAATCCAAACTGCCATAAAAAATAACGGTTCTAGGATACATTGGCGAAAGCCATTTCGCCGAACGGGCACTTTGTCGAATGACCACGTTACCAAATTATATAATAAATATATTTGTTGATGATTCATGGTCCAATACTATGTAATTAGGATTCGCATTCGTGCTACTCCAAAATTAAAAGATAATTTGTTTAATTATTTGTCACAAATTGCAATAAATAAGTGTTCATTAATTAAGAATTTATTGATTCATTTAATTATGGGGTTGATTCAAAAGTTAATATTCATTATTGATCATTAAATGTATATGAGCACAACACAGTAGCATGGAGTTCCAATCTTATCGTTGTGGTATACTTTAAATAAATTAAATAATAAGCAAACACAACAGTGCTTCGTTCATAGGGACTTTATATCTCTATGAATTCGATCGAATGGAAGAAGTAATAACCGTAATATATCCGTTATCTATTATAATTTTACGTAATGGATTATTTGTATTTAAAAAGGTTCAAGGATGGACTGACAAGCATAACAATTTACATAAGATCAGGGAAGAGTACAAATTTCAGATTTTTACTTCGTTATGATTCAAGATGTTTCTGAAGAAGAGGAGGTTGGCTGAAGAGAAGCAAACCACTGAAAGGATTTGGCGAGGCACTCAAAGGTAAGGTCGTAGGAGAGGTACAGGGTGATACAGGGTGTCCACGATAAATTGGAACTATCTTAAAGTTCAACCTGCTTGATAAAAATAGAATTTGGAGTGTATTCGTTAATATGAAAAAGTTAGACATGATATTAAACAATAAATTTATTCAACATGTCCTCCCTCAGCAGCCACCATCTTCTCCATCCTGCCCCTAAAGGATTTGCATACCCTGATAACTTCCGCGGAATCGACAGCATTCCACTTCCTCGAAATGGAGCCCTTCAGGGCCGTGATGCTCTTGTGGCTGACCTTGCTCACCTCCCTCTCCAACTTCCCCTACCAGTAGTAGTCACACGGATTGAGGTCGGGTGTGTTGGAGGGCCAGGTGTTGCGATCCGAGAAAGTGATGTCGTGGGAGTTGAATGGGTTAGTGGTCCTCATGGCGATAGGTGCGGGCGCGGAGTCTTGTTGGAATATGACCTCCCTCCCAGCGGCTGTATCCTTCATCCAGGGGATGACAAACTCCTCCATGCCTTCGCAGTACCTTATCGCGTTAACCCTTTCCTTGAGATTGAAGAAGAAAGGAGGCATCACCTCACCAGTGCTGCAGATGACACCCAGGGTCATCACAGAGGCCGGAAACTTTGTGATGAAGACTGCAGGGACCTCTTCTCTCTCCTTGGCAAGCCACCTGTCATTCTGGACGTTGTAGCTTCTGTCGACAGTCCAGTTCTTCTCGTCGGAGAAGAAGATGATTCTTCCACCATGGCTCTTCAGGTCATTGAGAAGACGCTTACCGTTGGTGAGCCTGGTGGCCTTCATGGATGCCGTGAGGATGTGTTGTTTGGCCATTCGGTATGACCTGTACCCGAGGTCCTCATTCACAACCTTGGAGACCAGCTGCTTGCTCACTCCACGGTTCTTGGCCAACCTGGACAAGGAAGCCTTGATGTACTTCCGAAGGCCTTCAAGGAAGCGGGGAGTGCGGATTCGGTCACTTCTCATGTTGTGGGCCTTTTGGCAGACCTTCCCCTCAAACTCCCAGGTATTGAAGACCTGGTACACCGTGGTCTTGGGGTAGTTAAGAAGCTTGTAGATAGCATAGGGCTTGTGTCCCGCGCGAGCCAATTCGAGGATGGCGTCTCTCCTTGCTTGTTCCATGATAACTATTGTTTGTTGTCAAAACAATTGCAGTGGAAGTTATAGTGTATTGTTCACGTAACCTTTTATATTCGTATGATTTAACCCCGAATATCCACATTATGGATCTGGATGAAGTTTAAAGTAGTTCCAATTTATCGTGGACACCCACCCTGTATACCGCAATAATTTTTTTCTTACTTTGAAACGAATTGGAGAAGAACAAAGTTGAAGAGAAAACTGACGGTGAGTATAACAATCATTTCCTATTGAAATTTGGAATATGTACGAAAGGAGTCAAGCTATGACGATTCGAACGAATAATAGTGTATAAGGATTTCACAAAGCTTTAATGTTGTGTCTTGACGAGGTTGAGGAGACACAAACTATTTAAACCAAGGAATCCAGGATGACCGAAAGAAATGAGGAGAGGAAAGACGTGGAGGAATAAAACAAAGGTTGTCTAATAGGAACAATTATATTCTTATTAATACAATAACCTACTCTGATACATACATAAAATACACGACTATTTATACTTAAAACGAGGTAAAAGACTGTACTTTACACACATATATATATACAATAAAATAAGGGAAGTAAGAGAACAAGGGGGAAGGAAACACGAATACATTACATTTAAAAAGCTGTGTTAGTAGTATTCATCCCGACATATGGAAAGTAATAGACGCTTTGAAGAAGGAAGAGAGCTTAGCAAGAAGAAAAAAGTGATTTGGACTGGAGTTAAATAATTCCAATATCCAAAAAAATATTTAAGTATAAATAGAAGGATCTACAACATTACTCTTAATTATAATCCAGACGAAAAGATGGAATATCTTAAACATAGCCTGGAATTATCATACGTTTTTAGATTTATTCATCGTTATTATTTATTTAAAATATAATATTTTGTAAAGTACTTTTTTGCTTTCATTACATTTAAAAAAGGTTATAGAAATAAATCATATAAATATATCATTTTATGGAATAATTTAGTTTCAAGAGCTATTGTTTCTTTGGGAATGTAATGGAATAATGCTGGATTTCGGATTCAAAATAACTAGATTCTTAAATATGGTACACTTTTGATTATTTCAATATACCCTTGCGCTAGGGATACTCCACGCTTCTTAGGGGTTCTCCAACAGTTTAAGAGACCCTGGACTAAGGAGCAGTAAATATAATTAACCAAGAAAAGAGTAATGTTTTTATTTCGTAAGGTATAACCCCCCAAGAGATGCCAATACTTTATAAAGAGATATTTGAAGTGAGTCAGTTCGGATAGACTTTACAGATTAAAAAAGGATTTAGCATTGGACACTAGACTGGAAATATGAATATACCCTTAGTTGATATATTTTCTGATCATCCAACTTTTCATTTCTTACTGAAGCTTAGGCAGCACGGACAACAACTTGTATGAAAAGATGAAAAAATCTTGGTAAACATACTAAGCAATAATTAATTATTACTTGTGTTCCTTGTCTAGTGTAATTTTGGATTCTACTCCAATGAAAAACACAGTTTGAGAATCATTGAGACCCAGACACCTTCAAGAAAGAGGAGTGCCCATCAGGACTTGACCAGGTACATAGGATTTCCAATACATTCCATCCAAATTATTTTTCATTCGCATTGCCCATTGAATCTCAATCGACACTCCTTGAGTCATTGATTAATCTTAATCCACGCTGGACTCCCTCTCTTCTTCAAACATATTTTCTCTTTCTAATTCATTTATTGGGTGGTTGTAATGACTTTTGATAAAACAGTTCTAATTGAGGTTTGAACTATCTTTTGAAGTATCCTCATAATTATATAGTATTGGAGCATGAATCATCAACAAAATATTTATTATATAATTCGGCAAAATGGCTTTCGGCAATGTGTCCACGTACGTAAAATAACTTGTCTTCCTATATTTATTTGAGAATTACCCATCTTCTTACTGCAGCAACATTTCAAAACCACATAACTTACTCCTTTGAAAATTCCCAAAGCGAAATTTCCGTAAAAACCCATTTGATACCCTAATGAAAATAGTTATAGTTGTATCTTATATATTTATTCAGAATAAAAAATGTCAACCCATCAACAAGTAACAAAAAAGTTTAGGCAGTATAGCGTGGTATATTTGAAATATGGATTTGTATCAGGACCGCTGAATCAACATCAACCTATGTGTCTGGTATGTGAGAAAGTGTTTTCAAACGAAGCCATGAACCCCTCCAGACCCTCAAAACATTTAAGAACACTACATTATGATGAAAAGAGATGGGAACATCTCTGGAAGTTGGTTCAAGAACTGTTATTTGCTAGGCAACTTATAACAAACATTAAAGGAGAGTCGGTACTTGATAATTTTTTGAAAGAGAAAAATATCCCACTTGCAAATATGCTTGCGTACGCAACAGATGGGCACCATCCATGATAGGTCGTCATCGTGGCTTCATTAGTTTTTTGAAGAAAGCCGTACCTGTAATACTTACAGTTCACTGTGTAATTCACAGGTAGCATGTAGTTGTAAAACACCTTAGTGGTCGACTTCACCTATCAATTAATACTGTTATCACATCAGTAAATATGACCAAGGCACATTCTCTCAATTCCATACTGCTTCGACAGCTTTGCATTGATAATGATGAAGAGTTTGATCGTTTATTTATAAAAAAAGAAGTTGGATGGCTATCAAAGGAAAACTCCCTGAAGGGTTTCTATTCTTTGTTTGATACAGTTATTGAATTTTTCAAAGAATCTAATATTGGGCTATGTCATGATTTAAAAAACATCAAGGATGATATTGCCTATTTGTCCAATAAATCCTAAAATTCTAATTTGTAATTGCTAGGAAATGATGCCAATCTGATAAAAGTCAAATATTTTATATCCACTTTCCTGTCTAAGTGTAAGTTATTAAAAAAAAATTAGCACGTAATGAACTTTACCAATTTATATGCTTTTGTGAATTGGATAAAGAAAAGAAAATATCTGATGATGACCTTCAATTGTATTGTGCTCTCCTGCAAGAATTGCAAAGATATATGACTGAAAGATATCAGGATCTGTTATGGCTTAAAGTATCAGACTGGGTTATCAATTCATTCCTAGAAGTCAATAGTGAGGAAACCAGAGATGTACAAAAAGATTTAGTTCCAATCAAAAATGACATTGAGCTAAATCCATGGTTCGAAAAATCATATCAAGATTTTTGGCACCAAAAAAAATATCTAACCTCCATCCAGTAGTATGGAACAAGGTTAAGATATATTTGACTGCTTTTCCAAAATCATATATGGTAGAACGGGCCTTCAGTATAGTTACTATTCTTCCTTCCAAGCAAAAGAACAAACTTAGAATTACCGAAGGTGAGGATCTACGTCTTCTTATTAGTGAGTTTTAACCGGATGTGGATAAACTAATATCTTTTTTTAATGAATTTTTATTTTTCAACATAGCCCCCTTGTAACTCTACGCACTTTTCCTCGCCAAGTTACAGACGGGACGAATAAAAGATGGAAGATGTGAATAGAGTTACAAGGAGTTGTTAAAAAATATAAAAATCCATATTTTTATTTCACAAAAAAACTCACATCAGCTCACTTAAGCGACTGTTACAACTGTGCGTTGAGGAGAAGGCTAGAGCAAGATAATAGGGTACACTTGAATTAAGAACCGTATTAATATCAGCTGCCTGTTATATGATTTTAAGGGGGAGAAAATGCAATTTTAAATGTAAAAAGGTTCTCCACTTTATAGAAGTAATTCATTTTTTCATAAACAGTTTCCCTTATTATCCGTTGTCAATCTATATGTTTACTTGTTTTTGGCACTCCACGTAATAATAATTTCTATTACTTTAGCAACTTACAATAAAATTTAGTTGTGAAATCTGATATTTATTTGATTCGATTTGGAGGTCACTATAGTTGCTTTGATCGTTTGAGAATCCAAAGAATTTTGTTGGCTACGATTTTTTTTTCTTCAAAATGAAAAATGAGGATTATATTCTTATGCATCACTTGAGAAAAGGAACTTTAATGAAATTTTTGAAAATCATCATTATAACTTTAAAATTCAAACTTCTGAAATTCAGCAACATAACTTTAAAATTCAAACTTCTGAATACCTGTACAAATAGTCATTTTGAAATGGCTACAGAAGTCAAACCACACCCTTTGAAGACTGAAACTTTACAAACATTTCCTTTTCATTAAAATACAACCGAAGATGGCATTTACATGTCACCCTAAGAATTGGACGCCACAGGCTTTTTTTTTTTTTTGTAGAAGTTGACCTTTTTATTACCTTTAACCTTTTATATTAGCTTTAAACTGCCCTTTATAAACATAAAATGCTATAAAACTATTGCTTTAAGCATAAAAAGGTTTTAATGATCACGACATTTCCGAGTTTCTTCTTATTGCTTTAAAAATAGATTTTTTTCCAAGAGTGCGTAAAAGATGTTCTTGTATCCAAAAAGTTGGGCTAAAATTTAATTTTCTAATTTTGATGAATTAACCCCTACTTATAATTCATTATATATCACGTCGTTACATATATTGTATCACACATCCTTTCTTCTAAAAAGAAACAGAAAAAGGGCCGAAATCATCTGGTAGTTAACCGAATAAGTCAATCATCCCAACTGCCATTTATCTCTTAAGTACTCCCAGACTATCACGGTCATATTATTTCTTCCCCATTTTTAAAATAAATTATATATTTATATTTCTTAACATTGAATTCTTACAGAATATTTTATTCGATACTGTATTATGATATTGTATTAAAAGCTAGTTAAACATTTGTATTTCTATAAGATAGCCAAAATTTCTTCATTGCAGTAATAAAATGGCTAATATAAGAATAAATGCGACGAGAGATCTACAGGAAATTTTATTCCTGTCCTTTATCAAACTGAGTATAAGCAAGTATATATGTTTAGTCAGGTTGAGCATAAGTACTTATACTTTGTTTAATTATCAAAAAGAATTAATTATGACATAGTCATGACGTATCAAGCGAGAGGAGGTAATCGACAGCTAACAACAAAATATATAGGGTATTTTTGTGTTCGCGAGGTAACGCCGTGATATATATAAATATATTCTATTCATATAACAGATAGGTGATAATTAACAAGGTTCTTAATTCAAGTGTAGCATATGACTCGGGCTCGCCTTTTCCTCGATTTCATTACAATCTACTCTTCTCTAGCAATAATGAATACTTCAGATAGAAAAGTTAACACTACAACGACCGAATAAATAATAAACAAAAAATATGAAAAAAATGTAATACTTACACATCCCAAATCTTTATCCGATATACTTTATCCTCAACAAGAGATACTTGAATACCTATATCTATGTGGATGATGGCAAGATGAAAATTTATCCGAAGAAGAAAACCTATCTAAGACTCATACAACAATCTATCTATGCTTTTAATTTCTACAATTGCTAAGGCTTAAGATAATTCATAATTCATTGATATATGAAGAAGTGGGCTTCTATGTTCTGCAAGAGTTAGGACGAAAGAAATATAGACGGAATCGATGTTACATACTTTTAACTTGTTCTAACAGCATCAAGAGATACTCTCATTTGGAATTCTATACTCCGAAAGAGACGATGAGATAAAAATTCATCCGAGGAAAACTACCAGGATTCATGAGAGAGTAGAGTTGGAGTTGGGAAGAAGATTCTAGGATCGAACAAAAAAATGAAGGATCCATGGACGATGAATAGGGAATTTATATATTTCAAATATAATTAATAACATTCTCCAACAGCAAAAATAGTACAAAAACAGTATTTGCTTTATTTAATAGAGTTTGATCCCCTGATTCCAAATATAGCCTTATTTTTTCTCGCATAGCCTCGTGGCCTTCAGAAAAAGGCAATACATTTTTGTTATTTTTCGCCAATTTTTATGTTCATAGCTGCTTTAAGCCCTCGGTGTTGAAGATAAGGATAAATTATGTTATTATATTTTAAAACCGAAGGTTAAAAAATTCTGCATCATACTTTTAACTCGAATTATCTTTGTTTAAAGTGGAAAATAGGTGCTTTTTGTTCAGAGGCTCATACCTTCAAGACTTAAAGATTACAATATACCTTAAATTTAAAGAAAGACGTTTGCAGCCAAACATTTAATACTCACGAATTACATATATGTTCTAGTAATAATTCATTATTGTCTTTGTTTTTATAATATTCAATCCTTGCTAAGAGTGAAGAAAATAAAAAGTTAGCTAGGAAGGAAGGATTGACTAATTGGTCTTTAGGACCGTTGAATGGTTAATAAGGATCGGATATATTATTTAAAAAAAAGACTGAAAGGGATAAATAAGACTGGTTAGGAATTCATTCCTAGGACTGATCCAATACTTGGAGAACTGAAAATCGTTGCTGATAAACCTAGTGCTGCCAGTCAACTTTTCAACAAAACCCCAGATGTAGCTATATAAATAAGGGTTCGATGCTATCAATATATAGTTTTGACTGTAAACGTCATTGATTCGTTATTCTCTTTATGTTCCTTTATTCTTGAAACGTTTATATTTTTTAATTTAAAATTACTCCTCCTTCTAAATCATTGATTAAGTTTTACTTGGCTTCCATGTTATGGAGTTATTATTATTTCTCGTGATATGCGGCAAAGGAGTGAGATTTGTTATAAAATCTAATAAATATATCCTGTTTGGAATTTTGAAGACCATCTCTAATGTCTTTTAGTTTATAACAATACATAAGAATAATTTCTGTAGATATTTGCAAAATGTCCGCTGCAGATTAATGGTAAAGCCTCCGTTGATCATTAAGATAGTTTTCTGTATGTTCCGGTGTAAGTAAAGGGAAATATAAAGATTATGGTATAACAGATAGAACGGAAATGTTGGGTTTTTTCATATACTTTAGGCTATAGTAATCTTAGCTTTGCAATAATTATATTATTAAATATAGTTTATATTTGATTACTAGGAACTTTAAACGATCATGTTTTAATTTTTTATGAGTCATTTTATCAAATATATTCATATTCATCAAATGTGATAATGCCTTTCCTCTTAGATAAAATTCATAATATTTTATGAATGCTTTGATCATTTGGATCAATTTCTGATAGTTTTCTAACTCCTCTATTTGATCTTTAACAAAGAGAATCAAAAAAAAATTGTACTCCGATGAAATCATGATAATACAAAACATGTAGCCTACAATGCTCTGATTGAAATTTCCTAATTAAAGTTTGTTTAACCTTAGCAACAAATACAGCATAAGTTGTAAAATAGGTTTGGTTCTACAATCACTCAACGTTTTGAAAATTCCACTTGCAGCGTAATGGGTTAAAACATATACTTTTAAAACAGATTCAAACGTGAATGTAAGATAAAATACAAACTGTTCCTCTAGAATATAAAGTTGAGTCAAATAAGTAAATAAAATGATATAGCAATTGTTCTTTATTAGCTTATTATATACGAAAAACTCAAGATTATAGATATTTCTAAACTAAAACCCAGTAACCCACCATGATACCGTAAAACCCAATATCTGGGGAGGGGAGACCCAAGCACTGACAAGCCTGGACTAACCTTGTTATATTAACATTGGTCCGACATGACTTGTCTGCTGATGCAATATTACAAGTATTGGAATATTTTTAGATGTAAAATTTGGACTTTTTATAAATTATATTATTGAATATTTAGAGCAAATTATAAGACTGAACTTTATAATATTTTCCCTTCTAACCAATAAACAACATAATTTCACCAAAATTAATATTATAAATAGATGTGATTCTGAGCTCTCTTACTTGTTAATGAAGTCGTCCTTGACGACAATCATGGCTTCTAGGTAGCGGTGGAAGGCCTGGCACTCACTGCAAATGTAGTCCTCTGTCATGGCGTCCCAGTACTGGCTGACAGTGGCTTTGATGGCCTCGGTTTTGGGATGACCGGGACTGCAGGCCTTCCCCTCGACATGCACCCAAAAGGTGTAGTCGAGGGAGGGGGTGTTGGCATATAGTCTGTAGGGGGAGGCGGGGTGTAAAAGGGGGAAAAAAAGAGCTCAAAAAACCCTTTCCACCCACTTTTTTGATAGGTCTCTGGACAGTCTTGAGAGAACCCCAGAGATCTCTAGCATGTGCCCTCATGGAATTGAGAAGATTTGCATGGGCTCTTATTTTTTAAATCCTCCAGATCCACTTTGGTCTTTTTACATAGCCATTCTTCCTTTCCAACGTTTTTGTCTTGCTGACGGGGTAGACGGTGGTCCTGGAGACGTCCAATTGCTTGTAGTACGCGAATGGAAATTCGTCGTTCACGTTCAAGTATCATTTTCTCAACTTGTACGTAAGCTAGATAGCTCAAATTTGTTTCGTTTATTAAGTAATTGCTTATGCTTTAATATATCGAAATATAAATTAATTTAAATCCCACAACCTTCGAGAATTATTAAGTGTGTAAATTTCAATGGACCATCCGGTAATGGGGAGTTGTTACAGCTTAACAGGAGCTTATTCAAGTTGAACCAATTCATATTTGGAATACTAATCAATAGCGATGTAAGTAAAAATTCAACAGCCAACAAAAACATACATACGAGTAGTTGATTTAGAAGTTAAGATTGTAATAACTCTGGGACTATGCTAAGTCTGACTTTCTACAGTACCTGTATAACTCATTCATTTCATAAGTTGATAAATCCATGAATAACAACACAAGCATCGTTATGTATAAAAACTAGGATTGGTGTGGATATTATTATCGCTCTCCTGCTTATACTTGAAATCTGACTAAATAAAATTTTGATTTTTTTGGAAAAAAAACGGAAAAAGCTAATTTTTTCTACAATATTATTTACGTGAAAAAAAGAAAAAGAAGGCAAGAATGTTAAGTCAATTCATGATACATTTAATAGAGTATATTTCAATTATGCCACATGAATTTCCGTATAATATTTGACTATACGTACATACACAATACACAAACTCAATTTTATAATTATTCACATCCTTATGACCATTTAATGCCCAAATTACTGCACGCAAAACGTGTCGTGAAATTCTACGAAAAAATAATAATTGGATTAACTATACATAAAAAAGTATCTAAAAATTGTCTAACTTTCCAATAATGGTTTTTATGATACATGATTCACCACCATGTATCTAAGTTTGACTATATCCATAATTAAAACCATAAAATAGACTAGGAAGTGTAGCACTTTTGTCTTTTTTAAGGGATTTGATGCACTGTGCCCCATTTTTAACTATCTTTTGTCTCTCTAAAATCGTTGAACGTTCCAAAGAGAAAGTGTACTTCCTAATTGGGTTGAGACCAAGTCAAATTCAAATGTGATTAATTCAGTTAATGAGATGTTGCCTGGAAGGAGAGCCAACTCCCCCCTCCTGTACAGAATATTTTCAACGAGCGAATCAATTTCATCATGCATAACAAAATGAAAATTGTGAAAAGGTAGCAAGTTTTGTAACCATGTAACTTAGGAGCGATAATATTTCCCCAACCCCGTGAAAGTCGAGTCACAAATTAAAAGATTAAAATAGTAAATTGATTTCTATTAGATTAGACTCATTAGGAGTATTTTTTTTGTTAAATGCTATCATTTTGATCGATTATTATAATAAAAAATATAATTAAAGAGCTAAGTTAAGTAATTGCCACATTTAAGGAAAAGTGATTGTAAAAGATAGTTAATTTTATTGCATGAAATACCTTGATAAAACAATCCTCTCCGGTTGATACAAGAATTCCGGATCGTGTAGCCAAATCTAATGCTGTGATCCAGCCTGAGTGTGCGTTGATTTGGGCAATAATGTTACCTGCAAGTCCAAATATTTTTATTGTCCCTGATCCATATGCGGCAATAAGAATTCCTCGTGGAATTTTATTCCATATGCACATGGCTGTTACGGGATAACCTTTGGAAACTTTTGATGAAGGAGACTCTACTGCTGTCAAGTGATCCAAAATTGGACCAGGAGCATTTTTGTCCATTTTTTTCAAATGCCATAAATGGATTTCACCCTCCTCATCTCCTGAAGCAAGAATATCTATGGAATTTATCCGTGTGGAAGCGAGTTCCGTAATTGGTTTTTCATGAACTCTACGTGTATCAATCAATATACATTCCAAGTTTGAGTCATCTTCTTTAGCTCTCACTCGAAAAAGAAGAATTGTTCCAGTATGAGTCCCTACTGTAACATTATCTGATCCAATTGCAGCTATTCCCTTTGTCATTGAGCCTGTAGCCAATCGGTAATCAACACCAATACCATTTTGTTGGAAATCGTAGTAATGAAATAGGTTCATACCGTTCCATGTGAAGAATAGAATCCCATATTGACAACCTGGAATTTTGAAGCGATCAATATTTGCCTTTCATATCAACCTTAATTTTCCCTTCTTTTCAGTATCACCTACCTATGATAAGAGCTGTACATTTATCTAGGGGACACCACTTTGAGGCTGATATGTATAAATTTGGAAAGTCTTTTCCAAATTTTTCAAAAAGGGCTGTTTTCGCATTGCAGCAAATATTTTTATTCAAATTAAGGTCAGAGCAAATCCCTTTGAATGAGTCACCGTTCACTGTACCCAAATATACATCCTTCCACTCAGCATCAAAACTTACCAGTTGAAGGTTTTTACTTTGAATATCTGTTATATGTTCATTCACAAGAGCACGACCCCAAGAATACATATTGTCTCGGAGAGCTTTTTTCAAAGACTGACTTTTTCTTTACATAGTTTATATAGTGGAGTAAACATACATACAAAATATATATGATATATTATTCCAAAGTTATAGAGGCTTTCTATTTCATTAGCAAATGAGAAAAACGCCTTTTGTAACACAAAGTTAAGTCCTTTGGTCACGATTTTCATTTTATATTTCCAAGAATAACCTTTTACTTCTTAATCGTAATACTTGTAAGTATGTATGATTGCTCAGCAAATGACATCCACGTTTATAACCCTACAAATAAATTTACTTATTACTTTAAATACCTACAAGTTTGTATATTTAGACAAAATCCTAATCTTATTTAATCATGGAAAGCCTTTCCTTGTTATATGTTCAAAGAGGGTTAAGAACAGAGGAGACTTCTCAGGTATGAAAGCAACATGCATTATACTTACCTGATTTTCTCCTCCGGCGTACGCACATATAGAATGTAATTGAAGTTACTAAATGGTTCTGCAATTCAAATTCTTATAGTAAAGGACTTTTAAAAAGGTTTTCTACAGAGAAATATATATTATTCTTTTTTGAATATGTTCCTTTAATTGGTTAGCAGACGGAGTTGGACTATGATTTAAAAATACGTCAACACTATAATATTACAATGACTCCATCTGACCTAGGAATTGTTTTGGAAGTTCGTATATATATATATTGATATCATGTAAAATTTATATTCTTCTCTCTAGGACTAACCTTGAATCGAACCTACGCAGATTGAGCAAAAGAGAATATTTCTCCCGAGCGCGTTGTTCACTGAGCCACGTCACTCGATTCAGTTATGATGATTTTATGGAATGAAATCTTGATTGTTTAAATTAAATTAGGGTGATGAAGCGTTCACCTTTTGCATCCTGTCTGGGGCTTCTGGGACTTTTTAAAAATGCATGAAAAGTCAGCAAAATAACAAATTTTGTATTTACCTAAATAGAAAATATATCTTACATTTACAAACGATACAAATCCAAAAACATTTATCCAAAAACAAAGAAATCTAATTCAATTTTAGGGGGGTTCTCATATAAAAAAACGAGATCTTTATAAAAACAAGGATTCAAAATATTTTTTCGAAACAAACAAGAATCAATAATTCTTCAATTTATTAATTTGAAAATATTTTTTGGATGAATTAATTTAAGCATATCTGTATATATATAAACTAGCTAATGTCCAGTGTTGCTCGGGCTAAGGAGGGAAAGGGAAATCACATTGAAAATGGTCAAATTAATTGAGAAAATTGAAAAAATATTCAGAAAATACTTCTATATACTAATAATTATAATATGAAAGTTTCGTTGATGTCTAAAAAGATCCTGATAATTCTAATTCTCTTGGATTCTTCACACTATATCAATCCGGTTAAGTAAGGCAAGGAATACTAAAGTATATGAAAGGTTTTGGCGCATTTATATACTATGGGGTTAAATTTCCTTTAGTCCTATTTATTTTTTATTTGTGAAGGAGTAAATCGTTTAGTTTTAAGTTCCCTATTTGTGTTAATTAATTGAATTGGTTACGACAAAAAAGTTGGTAAGGGTTAATTCTATGGTTCCAATAATTACTAAGAGTTAAAGAGGCTATCCATTTTCCTACTCATATTTAAGCTATGCCTGATTAACTATCAGAGTATTTCTAAGCTCCCAATAATCTTTAATCAATGCTTCTTACAGATAATGTGTGAACCTGATGTTGCCTTGGCTATAGAAGTGGCTACCGTGAATTAAAAAGTAGTCCAAATTGATCCAATTCTTGTATCTTGTTTAAAGCCTTATTTCTAAACGAAGAGTCAAACTCAAACGAGAATCTCTAATTTAGTATCTAGCAGCTTGACTTATATTTAAGAAGTACAAAAGAAGAAGATACTCTCTTAAACTTTTAGGAATGTCTACTTTATGGCAAAATACAAGCCTGACTCTTTATCGTCAAATTAATGAATCTGGACTGATTTTTTTACCCATCGTAAAACATATTAAAAAGTTGAAGAGTGTATGTATTTTCTGTTAATGGCCTGGTGAATACTTCTACTATAGATTATATTCATGCAAGACTAAAATCATTATCACCGAAAGATAAATTTATATCAATCATAATCGACGAAGTTTATTCGAGTCAAAGAGTAGAATTTGTTAGAGAAAGTTTTTATGGATGTAAAAACTATGGATTTACAAAAACTCTTTTATGCTTCATGATTAAAAGTGTTGTTGAGCGATACAATGATGTAATTTGTATGGTCCCAATTACCAAAATCAATTGTTCCACTATGAAGGACCATTGCCTCAAAGTTCTTGAGGTAGTTACTGAGGTTAGCTTTGTGACGGTTGTAACTATAATTGACGCCCATTCTGCGAACAGGAAGTTTTATAGGGAAGAATTATGTCGCCGAAGTAATTGTACATATATATTAAATCCATTCGCCAAAACAGAACAAAAAAATTATCTTCTTTTTGATACAGGCATATTTTTAAGAACTTCTATAATAACTTCTTAAACAAAAGTAGATTTTTATGTCCATCATTTCCAGATGAAAACGCAACTCTTTATGGTGAGTTCAGACACATATAAGAAATATTCGAAGCCCAACTTGGACTTGGTACAAAATTTGCCCATAATCTAAATCAAAAAGATATTTCTCTTCAGCCAAAAGAAGGATCTAACGTTGACTTGTGTGTAAGACTGTTTTATGAATCGACAATAAATGCTCTTGATCATTATAGTTCCCAAAATCCATCAAATTAGTGCTACAAAACTACAGCTGATGTGATGAGAATATTAAAAAGATTTAGGAACTGTGTAAATGTCTGCTCTACTTCCACTCATGTCTTTAAAAGAGATGCCACATTGAAGCAAATTACCTACGATGATAAGAAACAATTAATTTTTTTAAACATTGTTTTCCTCATGGTTGAGAAAGTGGCAATAAATGACCAAAAAGGAAGGCTTTGAAGTACTCACGCCAGAAACTTTTACGGGTGCATACCAAACAACCCTTGGTTTAAGGGAGTTATGCAAATATTTAATGGATATTAAAGGCGTTCAATACATTCTTTTAAAAAAATTAGCTCTTATCTAAGAGAGAGAAGGTTAAGGTGGTATCGAAAACTCAGATGAGATAATTATCGCATAAGTACAAGGCAATTTTGGGAAGCGAAGACAAAATACGTTTGTCTTTTCTTTTGAAGACCAAAATAAAGTCCTTAGGCAATCTCAAAGACATTTTTCGAGGTGAAGATGAGAAAGGAATAGGATTTCAAGACGTAAACAAAATTTTATCTTTAATCCCTTCCGATTGCTTCTAGGATCTTCCATTTCTTTTGGTAATTGAAGGTCTCTTCAATGATTTAAGTGGATATTCTACTCATTCTCTGATTAAATCACTAGAAAGAGACTGTTGTCCAACGTTTTTATCCGCATCAGGAGAAATTAATCTCCTGTTATGTACTGACGGAGAGGATGTGGAAGATACTGAGAAGTTTTTTAACAGCATAAACAGAGGTGGTGGTCTTACACAACCAAGCAATGTTATGTTGTTTTTATGTAGCCACATATTTATTATTAAGTTTTGTTTTAATGGCGAATAAATAATTAGTTCTTTACTGTCAATGTCTAATCCAAAAAAAACACAACTCTAATTATTGCCTCTTGTAACCTTAGTAGTGGTATTATGAATAATAAAAAAAATAATAATAATGCGTTATAAGCTTGAAATAACATACCAACGTATATGCATCTAAAAAAATTGTCTAGATGAGAAGTATATTTTTAATTATTTAAATAAATGTTGTGTTGGTATTTTTTTGCCCAAAAAGCATTGTCTTGTGACATTTTTTTCATAAAAAACTGAAAATTGATGTTTTATGTCATAGCGTAGCTATACATTTTTAATTCCGTTCTACCCTAGCTATTTTAGAAACAGGCAGCAAAACCTTGCAATAAGAATGTGGTCACCCTGAATTTCACTACCTCTACGGCATGTGTTACTTCTCTAACCTCGTCCTCTTTCTGTTTCTACCCTTTAAGAGTCAAGACGTATAAATATAAAATAGTTAAATTAAAATTTAATAAACATGAGTGAAAAATCCATAGAAATAACGACGCAGGACAAACTATCGTCCCTCTATACATGCTGCATTAGCCACTCCCTATCATCTTCAGTGGAGACGTTGGCCACGCACGGTGCGACCCACTCAAAATCTAGCTAAAAATTCAAATCCTTTATGGATGAATTTCATAAGCTACAGGAGTCTGTCGATTAACAACTGGTTATTCTGATGACAAATCCGCTAGTAAGTGCCTGGAGGTAGTGCCACAATTATCACTCTAACTGACAAACACAAAAATTTCAGATTGTCTTCTAGACCCATTGTGGAGGCCTATGAGAAAATAAGTGACATTTCTAGAATGTTAACTGCGATCCCTCCCTCTGCAGATCTTTTCGATAAAGCAGTAAGTAAGGAAGGAATCAATTTTTTTGGAAGCCATGGCCATGTGATTAAAGGAATAGGAGAATTTCTATGTTTCCTTTATGGAACTCTTCACTTCTGTGGAAGGGTATGTTATTTACTCGATACAATACCTGAGAAGAATGGAAAATCTCTTTAAGAATGCAAGAAAGATACTTTTAGTCTCTACCTTTAAAGAGCCCCTTAAACCATCAATCCTGGAGGAGGAATAAAAAGGCTCGGCTCCAAGCCATCATATATTTGGTCCCTCATCAATCAAGATGATGTTCGACAATATTCGGAATGACCCAGCTTTTTCTAATGCGATATAGAGGGGTTCAGGGTATCGAAAGATACCTTTGTGTATACAACGGCTAACATATCTTCAAACCCTAACCCTTCCTTAACGTCAACACTCCGCTTAAGAATTTTATGGGACCTCCAAGAGGTCAGAAAGGCCTCCAAGAGGAATACAGAATTACACCTCCTTTAGTTATTCCTCATTTTTGATTTTGAGACTTAGATAAAGCAATTCAAATACTGGGGTATAACTTCTTTTCTGATTACTTTTTCAAAGGTTGTAAAACCTAGGACTGTATTTACATATTTGTGCAATTTTAACTAAAAGTAAATCTATACTTAATATTTTGAATATGGTAATAAATCACAATTTTTATCTAAAGAACTTTCTTATTCCTATGTAGGAGGCCATCCTCCTTTATGTTCTGAGGCTAAACAGGCAATGGATAACGAAGTTGCAGAAATATTGTTTCCTCGAGCTTTTGAGATAGTTACTGAAAGTTATTAGTCTCCTTTCTTCATTTTCGCAATATTCCCTGTTCCTCAGAAGGATAACTCTCCAATATATGTGAAATTCGACACACATATGAAAAAAAAAAAAATTGTTGTTCTCTTTTTATCAGAAATTAATATTAAGCCAGTTACATTAGGCTATGGATTTAAACTGATAATTGATTAATGAAAGCACCCAATATACGTGGTTACCTTTATTTACCTTCCAAAAAGAAACAGGAAAAGGCCCAAAAATATCTGGTAGTTAGCCAAATAAGTCAATCACACCAACTGCAATTTATCTCTTAAGTACTCCCAGACTATCACTGTCATATTATTTCTTCACCATTTTCAAAATAAATTACATATTTTTAAAATCTATATTTTATTCGATACTGTATAATAATATTAATTACTATTATTTTATTAGAAGAGTAGTTATGAGTAGTTTTTATATTATTTCTATGAAAAAATATAAATATAAAATGGCCAATATATATATTATATAAACGACAAGGGATCAACAAGAAATTGTATTCCTGTTCTTTTGGAAACGGAGCATATGTATATAATATGTAATTACTATGTTTATTTATTAAAAAGGATACATTAAGAAATAGCCATGACGTATCAAGCGAGAGGAGGGAATCGACATGTGACAACGAAATACGTAGGGTATTTTTGTGTTAGCGAGATAACACCGTAAATAGGAACTTTTTATTATCCGGCACGTCTTGTCAGCTTATGCAAGGTGCACGTATCGGGGAAAATTCAGTAGGATTTGAAACGATATATATGACTGAAAACATTATGAAATGTGAAAATTCCAAGCACAAAGCAAAACATAAGAAAATGATACCACAGAGTAATTTGAATTTTTAGAAAGAAATTCGACATTATCCCAGTTTTTAAAATTTAAAATCATATCAAGATTGTATAGAGGGCGCCCTAATGGCAATTCTTGTACATCAAACAGCCCCAATAGGGATTCATTCAAGCCCTCTGATATATATTATTTGCTATTTATATAAGATAAAATATTCAATGTTAGGCGTGAGCTATTTCATTTATATCATAGGGGAGGAGGGGAAGTGTTTCATTTGTTTGATGATTGATTTACATACATTGATCATGCAATGCACCTATTAATCTATAAAAATATTGATAATAAACAGGTACCTCACACCTAATAAGTAATAGGCATGTATTAACTTGTTATCCTTGTTACAATTATGGGACTTGAAGTATAGTAATTTTCAAAAAGGGGTTGATAGCATTTACAACTTTCCTCTCATAGCTTACCTTTTTTATATTATATGGCATGATAAAAGATCATTCTTAGTGTTCGATCGGTCCTAGTACTGATTTCCTCATTGTATGGATGGGCATAGAGGGAGAACGTGTAAAAATGGCATACTATTGATTAAAGTCACGGTTTTGGAGGATAGAATATCATGTGATTCTACTATAGAAATGAGAATCTTCTTTCAAATTGAGGAATACTTGATTTACTTCGTGAAACTCATAAAAATAAATTTCATATTTCTATATTATAGATCTATTAACATTGAGATCCCCTAAATTTCTTCCTTTAAAATCGCTCATATCATATACTCATGAGTAATCAAAAACTAATGGCTAGCACTTTAACCGTAGCAGTAGAATACGAGTAAATTGATACGTGAAGTATATTTGAGATATTAAGTTACAAAGCATGGGTAAAAAAACAACTAAAATAACGATTAATTATTACAATAAATATTAATTAGAAATTTTAATAGAAGTTATACATAGAAAATTAAACAAATTAATAAGGACAAATGATACGACATAGAAGTTATTAATATTAAATACCATATTACAAAAGAATTCAACAAATTAGTAAGAGATATGATCAAAGATAGATGGGGGAAATCGAAGAAAGATACTTCGAACCTGATCATACATCTCAAGAGAGCATATTCGACTCCATCCTTGCAAATGAGATTAAAAAGATTACAATAATGAAGAGATCCATTCCCGATGAGTAGGGAATTTTAATATTTCAAATATAATTATTATTTACTTTATTTCAAATTGTACGAAGCACGGTATTATATAGAAATATTAATTATTATGAAGTATGACGTCTTTATCGTTACATTGAAATAGTGAATATTATTAAGATCATTGATTAAAGTATTATAATATATGCTTATAACAGTAAGTTAAATAAGTATGAGTAAATTTAAAATAAGTACAACTAAAAAAATAATTATATTAATCATAACTAGAAGTGATATGATAAGATATAAAAGTTATTAATATAAAATAAAACAAATAGATTTAACAAATTATTAGTGACATTATACATATACAAAATGAGATCAGACATTTTTATACATAAATAAATATACTTATTAGCAGAATAGAATATGCCTAGGCAGTGCAGAAAAAAACTATCGAGAAAAGAGAGGCACATTATTTTTAGGAGTTTAGAATTATCTTCTACTTGCTTTCCAATTGCTAAAGCTGCACATATGTAATAATGAAATCAAGGGTCCAAGTTATCTAGGTAACTATCCATATAGATTATACATCACAAACTCCACCTTATAAATATAATTGTGATTGAGATAAGTTCCTTGATCTATGTTATATATATCAAGGAAATGGAAGGACTCTTATAAATGGAATATTTCTCTTAGACTAAGATACGAAGCAGAGTTGACTTAAAAATATAAGTACTTCAGAATTTCAATGAAGGAACATTGGATGGAGGATAATAACTCTTTCTGTTCCTCACTTGGGCTTTCAGTGGATTATTCTGTCTTTTTATGGAATTCATTAGTTCTTATAAAGGGTGATTCAATACGAGCGGTTATTTCCAGTAGGGATTTTTTGAGAGGCGCGCGCGAGTTCTGTTAAATTCATACGTCATTTTTACTCAGTATTGTTTAACAATTCTTCATGGAAAGATATACGCCACAACAACGTGTACAAATTGTTCAATTGTACTATGAAAATCAGCGTTCTGTGAAAGAAGTTTTTCGCAAATTACGCCCAACTTATGGTCCACATAATCTACCTTCAGAATCCACAATTCGCAGAATAATCGAAAAATTTGAAGGGCCGCAACTTGCTGGGATGTCCCGTCGTCTGGTCACGTACAGTTCGCAGCGTAGAAAATATTGCGGGCGTAGCCGAAGATCGTGAAGAATCGATTCGCCACCGCTCTCAACAACTTGGCTTGTCGTATGCAACTTTTTGGTACCTCAAATTGAAGCAGATGGTCTCCACGATATTTGGTTCCAACAAGACGGTGCTACTTGCCACACAGCGCGCGTAACAGTGGACTTATTTGGACATCATTTTGGTGAGCAATTAATTTCATGTTTTGCCGTTGTGAATTGGCCAACAAGATCGTGTGATATCACACCTTAGGACTTTTTTCTTTGGGGCTACGTAAAAGCAAAAGTCTATGTGGATAAGCCAGCGACGATTGAAGTATTGGAAGCAAATATTGAGCGAGTTATTCGTGAGATTCCGGTCACAATGCTAGAACGTGTCATCGAAAATTAGCTCGAAAGAATGGATCATTTAAAGGCCAGTTGGGGCCAACATATGAAGGGGATTATTTTCTAGAAATAATTGTAAAGGATTGTTTTTTCGGTTCATAATAAAGTTTTGACCATAATATAATATTTTATTTCTACAATCCAAAAACCGCTAGGGTGATTCCTAGGGGGCGCAGAAATTGGGTAGGAAAGAAAATAGACTATTCTATAAAGTAGATGGTTTTATTATATTAGAAGAAATTTTTTCCCCCCTTCAACTATTTTACTCGAACACTTAGCTTGTTTTTTACTTCTTTTTATATATACAGGGATCGGAAGCAAAACGTGGACTGTTAATAAATGCTAATTATGTAATTAAAATAGAGAGAATTAGAGATTTTTTCCTGCATATTCCGCATTTCCTGTCCTTTTTGGAATAAGTAAACAATAATAAACATTTATCAAATCTGTCATCATGAGTGAGCAAGAAGCAAAAATGCGGAGGAGCTTAGACCTTATATATGCCAAAATTGAGGGGGGAGAGATAATGGACATTGTGAAGTGCTCCAGGAGCCTCATTTTCAAGGTGGCCAAGAGGAAAAAGTATGGAAAAGGCCCCTCAAGCTAGGTAAAGCTACTTCAGCTGAACTCAAGAGCTATTTTATTCTATGTGGTACCCCCACCCCATTAAATCTAGTTGTAGCTGATGCTGGAAAAAGCTTGTCAGATGCCCTTAACTACTTTGTGCATTTGACAAAGTTATTCAAGCTCTTCTTAGCCTCCACCCATAGGTGGGAGGTCCTCCTGAAACATATGAATCACTCTGAAATTATGGACAGAGACCAGATGGGAAAATAGGATAAAAAGTATTGAGGGAGTAGGGTATCAGGCTGAGCAAGTCAGGGAGTATCTTCTGGAGGTGAAAAAACAGCTGCGGATCCGGTGGTTAGAGTTGAAGCTCAGTTTTTGGCCGAGGAGCTTGGATCCTATCGCTGTTGCATATGTACTGCTGTATGGTATGATGTTCTCAGCAAGATCTAGAATGTCAGTAAACTGATGCAGTCACCCTCCATGCAGCTTGGTGTGGCTATCGAGTTGCTGAAGAAAACCAAACATTTCCTTACCAGCTACAGAAAAACTAGTTTTGTAGCTGCACAGATTTGTAAGGAGATGAACGTGGAGGCTGAACTCAAGCAGAAGCGTTTGAGTACCACCAAAAGGCACTTTGGCTATGAGTCTCCTTATGAGCCTATACAAGATGCACTTCGAAAAATAGAAACTGCATTTTTAAATGTGATCGTGGATACTACAATCTTGTGACTTGATGAGAGATTTCAGAGCCTTGGAGAGGTGAATAACAATTTTGCTGTCCTCCACAAATTCACCAACTTAGAAAGAGAGGACCAGCTAAAGAAGTGCCTAACTCTAAGTGCTTCTTTTACACATGACAGTCAACTGGACATTGATGGCACTACACTAACCAAAGAAATAGAGTATTTCCCCTCCACTACCATCAAACAACATGACTACCATATAAACCTCTGCCTTCATCCATGCAAACAAGCTCACAGAAATTTACACAAACAAATCATCGCTACCCTCCCCATTACAGCGGCTGCTGCTGAGAGAAGCTTCTCAAATCTCATGTTAATAAAAACAAACTTGAGATCAACAATACCTCAGGACTGTCTAAGTGGGCTCGCCATTATCAGCATCAACAATGAGCTCTCATATCAGCTACCGTATGATGCCATTATTGATGACTTTGTTGCCAAAAAGACATGCAGAGTAGGGTTGTAAGATGTGATGTGAGACTATGGAATGTCGTGGTGCATTTCTTAAGTTGTCACCACCACCAGAGGTCCTGATAAAATTACATATGTTTAAAGCTTCACCTTTTTTATAGTTGGTATGATGATTGTTCTTTTGTATGTTATTATAGTATCTTGAGTGTTGTTTAATTTTTTTAAAACAACATTGAACCTTTTTTCCAGTTTTTGTGCACAACCAATTTCTGTTTCAAAAATTCCTGAATAAAACAATTATTAAAACATAGCTATTTGTTTTCTTTTCACGTATTCGCCGTCTAACTCCTGAAAAAGAGACTATAGTGAGGAAAGAAATTTCTAAGCTATTGCCAGCTGGAATTATACGCGGGTCAAAATCTGATTGGTCTTCCCCAATTCACTTGGTACCAAAGCAGGATAGTTCATGGCAGATTGTTGGGGACTACCGGTAGTTGAACACCCTAACCCTTCTAGACCGTTACCTGATGCCTCATATTCATGATTTTATAACGAATATCGGAGGTTGAAAATTCTTTACTATCAGGTACTAATGTCAAGCGAAGACTGCAAGAAAACTGCAGTAACGATGTGTACAGGGCTTTATGAATTCACAAGAATGCCCTTTGGACTACGCAACGCCTTCCATACTTTCCAAAGATTGATGGATTCCCTGTTTGGACGATTGGACTATGTTTTTGCCTATAATAACGACAGCATGATTGCTTCTCAGTCCGCATGGTCATATCGAAAAAGTACTGTCAATTTTAAAAGATAATTACGTGGCGTACAATATGAAAACAAGCAAGTTTTGCAGACTGGAGATAGAGTTCTTTGGTGTTAGAGAAGCCCTGCGTTACTTTCAATCTTTTACCAAAGGACGTGATCTAACTGTCTTTAAAGATCATAAGCCACTCATCGACGCCATCAAGGCTAAAACTCCTACTAGGCCCAACAAAGTGCCTCGGGATTTCGCGGAAGTGTCTGAGTATAGAGCCACGTTACGACACATTAGTGGTGAAGACAATATACCTGCAGATTTTCTCTCTAGAATCAACAATACCCTAATCGACGTGGTGGATTGGGAAGAATTTTTCGTCACTTCAGGGGTGAGAAGGTGTGACCTTATATGAAAACTGTAAAGTGAATGGACTCAATGTAATTTTTGACATCCATAATCCAGTCCCTTGTCCAGTTGTACCACCATCGTTGCTAACTAAAATTATTAGAAGAATTCACTTTGAAAGTCACTGAGGGTTTAAACCATAACCAGGAAAACCTGTTATTTTTGGGAGAATCTAAAATAAGATGTAAGAAAGTTCGTCTATGATTTTAATACTTGTGCCTAGACGAAAATCACAACCCACATGGACAAAAAGCCGTCAATGGCTGATGTGTCTAACAAGAAATTCTACCCTGTCCATGTCGATTTAGTTGTCCCCTTCACTCAAGTAAATGGAATGAGATATCTGCTCAATATAATTGACTGAAGGACTAGATGGCTAGAGGCAGTGCCTCTTTCGAATACTACTGCTCCAGTGATTGCAGATGCATTTCAAATAGCCTGGGTGTCCAGTCTATAATGACCTCAGACTTGGAAAGACAGTCTATTTCTTAAGTATGGAGGTACATGTGTAGTCATTTGGGAATACCACACCATATCATTGGCAACAGGGCCGTACGTCAGTATTGCGCTTTGTTCGCTTCAGCGGACCAAAAAAAAAAAAAAAAACCTTACTCAACCGTCCACCAATCATATAGGTATGTAAATATAGATGAATTATGTCATAATTAATTATTAAAATCTATTATATATATGTAACTTATGACCAACTCATAATAGTACTGAGTCATTATAATAAAATTACATATTTGTAGCAAGTCCACCCAAAAGGAAGCTAGATAATTTTTCTCAAAATTGAACATGGAATACATTTTCCAACAAATTATAGTTCATTTAAATGAAAAAATGATTCTGATTAATCCTTTGGAGGCACCACAAATTGTACTTAAAGTAGCCAAAATTCACCGGCACATTTATAGAATTAGTAAATTAATAAATTATATCTCTAATACAATATTGGGGCCAAATTAAGTCAGATAGATAAAACGGAGGTTTTAAACTACAGTTAACACTCTCGGGTATCTCAATTCATCGCAGAAATTTGAATTCAAATCCTGTAATTTACCCTTTCTTTCAAATATTGCCTGTCATTTTATAAATATAAATGATTGAACCTTTGAATATAAAACGTGTTTTCCGCTTCCCGTGATACATTTCTGATAATTAATAAATTACTGCAATTATTTCAAGAGTACTTTACAGCCAAAAATAAAAAACAAAGACGCACACAACATTTTTCGTATGGATTTAAAGTACTTCACATTGAGTGGATATTTGAGTTAGATATTACGTTTAACGTTACTGGTTGCAAATGTGAAGTACTTTACAGCCAAAAAAAAAAAAAAAAAAAAAGAAGACGCACACAACATTTTTCGTATGGAGTACTCTTGAAATATTTAAGAGCGTGAGAATTTGTTTCATTGAATACAAGATAAATTAAATTATTACTGCTTAAAAGGGACATAAATAATAGTTATGTACTTTTTAAAGTGGATTGTTGCAGTAATTTATTAATTATCAGAAATGTATCACGGGAAACGGAAAACGCATTTTAACAGAGAGTTGGTGATTTGTTCTATCTATCAGAAGGAAATACAGAAGGACAACTTTAATGATCACAATGTTAAACTCCATAAGAATGACCCCAGCTGCAAGTATCAAGTGAACATTGATCATAAGAAGCAGAAAACATTGAACTTTGCTGTTAAGAAAACTTCCTCTGCTACATCCCATCCTCAGTCACTGCCTCCTCCTGTCCCGATGACCCTGCTCCAGTTGAGGCCTTACTGCCTGAACCAAGATCTGAAAAGTCAGTTTCTGCTGAAGAGAAAGTTACTGCAAACACAGAAAATAATGGCGACTTATCAAAGTACCCCAGCGGACGGATTTATCATGGAATAAGACTTCCTAATCTCTATATCGGACTAATCTTCTCTCCCGAGCAGCTCTCTGTAGTCAACAACAACAATATTCCGTCTGCAGAGGACTCTGAGACTAGCGACAATGTCCAGGGAGGTGGGAAGAGCAAGACTGAGGAGATGGAGTTTGTGGACGGAGGCCCAGAGTACCCTGTCGTCTTCACGAGCCAGCTGGGTGACCCGATACTTACAAGGCGGGAGCCAAAGTGGAAGGACATCCAGACCAGAACCAGAGTGGAGACTGAGCGGGAAACTGTGCCTAAAGTCGAGAGAGATCATCCTCTACAGCCCAAGTTACAAACATACAGTCCTCAAATAGATGACAAATACTCCAGAGTCTTTCAATATGATTGGTTCCGTAAGTTCCCGTGGCTAGAATATGACGAAGTTGAAAAGTCAGCCAAGTGTTTCACCTGTTCCAAATTTTCCATTTCCAACCTTGGGAAATTTGAGTTCAAAACATGAAAAAACAGTTCCTCGTTGAAAGTTCATTCTAACAACAAAAAACACAAACTGTCGATGGAAAAGTGGATCAATTTCCTCACATCAAAGAGAAAGAATACCTCAGTTCTCGGCCATGTTCAGTCTCAACATGCTGAGAAAGTCGTGAAGTGGCGAGCTTATTTGAGGTATCTTTTCCAAACTGTTGGGTTCTTCGCAAAGCAAGGATTGGCTTTTAGGGGCGATTCCGAAACAAGAGAAAAGTTGACGTAATCTAATGAAAACAATCGAGGAAACTTCATGGAGCTTTTGTCCCTGCGTTCACACGACAATCATATTCTCAAAGATAAACTGGAGGCCGAAGTCAAAAAATTTGGTTCAGCTGGGGCAGGTTTTGCCAAATGGACTTCACCTGACATCCAAAATGAGCTGATAGAGATTATAGCATCCAAAGTGACGGAAAATATAATTGAAGATGTCAAGACTTGTGGCGGCGATGATGACAACTGGTTCTCTGTGATTGATGATGAAACATCAGATATGTCAAACACGGAGCAGTTCAGTCTGTCACTGGGATATCTGACGAGTGAAGGCATCAAGAAAGAGAGCTTCCTCAAGTTTGTAAAAGTTACCCAGACTGACGGCAAATATTTGTTTGAAAAGCTTCCCGAGGCTATCAAGGATCTCGGCCTTAACCCCGCCCGCACTGTCTCCCTGGCCGCGAACGGTGCCTCCAACATATCCGGCATCAAGAAGGGGCTTGCCGCCAGGTGGAAGGAAGCAGCCCTACTGTGTGCCTACATCCACTGCTACGCCCATGTCCTCAATCTTGTAGTCAAGGATCTTCTCTCAGATATAACCCTGTTGAGAAATACAATGGGGACAGTACAAATTTTATACAACTTCAATGAAGGTCACCAAAGAGGTCAGCAATCTACAAGTCGGTGAAGATAACAAGTAAAGATGAGGAGCATGCCAAGGTGATGATCCTGAAGAACCAGTCTGCTACACGCTGTATCTCTAGGGATGGTCAGAATCATAAAGACCCTCATAATAATGAGAAAATATAAAGATACATTGTCAAGTTCAACAGCATCTTTAGTCACGAATTTGTTTTCGGCATTGAACTGTTGAAGACACTCCTCAGACACACATCTAGCTTGTCAGATGAACTTCAAGGCAGAAAGGTTGACCTAACAAAGGCCCGGAAACACGTCAACCTAGTGATTAGGACTCTTGAAGATCTTAAGAATGAGAAAATCTTTGAATCAATCTGGAAACTTGCTGAGTTGAAGTCGTCTGAGATGAAATCAGTATTTGACCAGGAGGACTCAATTGATTTGGAATTCAAGGAGGCGAAGATTCCAAGGAGAATAAAGTGGAAAGGAACAACTGAATCCTACTTCCGTGAAACACATTTCGATGTTGCAATCAATAAGATAAAATAGAGCTTGAGAGCAGATTTGCCACCGACGATACAAACATCACAATGGATCTCATTGCAATCGTCAATGACAGTGAAGTGGAGACCTGTGTCATTGAGCATGTCGCCAAGCACTACAGACTCGAACTCGAGCAGCACCAGTCAGACCATGCAATCTTCCAGCAATTCAAGGTTAATATTATAATGTTTCATTTTGCATTATATGTATAAAATTTATGTTTCCCTAGGCAGATATTGACACAGAAGACATGGTTTCGTCACAAATTGCTGTGGAGTTAATAAGCTCGGGAGTGTTCCGCCTGATGCCGGAGCTATACAAGGTGATCGTTATCCTGGCCTCAATGCCCATCAGCAGCTGTGAGGCGGAGCGGTCATTATCCTGTCTCAGAAGGCTCAAGAACCCCATGAGGACCACCATGGACCAGGAGAGGCTCTCCTCCCTCACCCTCTTGAATATGGACAGGGTGATGGTGGACAAGGTGCTCCATGAAGACATGGACAGTTTGATTGACACCTTTGCTTCAAGGAAAGAGAGGAAAAACTTCTTCTTCTAATCATGATAAAGAACACATGCATTTTTTTCAAACTCATCACCACGTATACATGTAAGTTAAGAACATCAAGACTTGTGAACATAATTTATTTTCTGTCGATGTAACCGTTTCATGGTATATTATAATCTCGTTCATTATCTTCATCCGTTATTATTTTAAAAATATTTAAGGAGGTTTAAATTGTTTAACTTAATTGTATAGTTCAAAAATTTTCTCTCATTCTTGCACCGTGCATTTTATACTCCATTATACTCCTTCCTTTATGAATAGGTCGGCATTGACTTTCCTTCAAGAGTTTTTCCTTTTTATTTTATTTTTCCCAATGTTTGCCGGAAGAAAATAATGGTCAGACAGTCCATTGGACGATATTCTTGCAAGATTTAATCTATGCTGTAGCATTTGCCCTGTTTAAATATCCCACGTTCACCACTGAAAATCAACCGTTCACCCTTGTAAAGCGGACCGAAAAATCTTGCTGACATACGGCACTGATTGGCAATCCAATGCTTTGGTGGAAAGAGCACACATGACGTTGAAAGAGGTCTTGAGGGCCCGTCTTTCGAAGAACGAAGAAAATTGGATAAGGGCACTGAACAGGGTCTCTTATTCGATCTGACAACTACTCCTCGTACGGATTTCGACGTTTCTCCTTCTCAAGAAGTCTATGGCGAAGAAATTTGTTATCACTCTCTCCGTGATGTGTTCGTAAGGAAGAAAACATGGAATAATAATTTCAGGACAAATCATCACTCTTCAGTTACCCAAGAGACTTTATCTGAAGAAAGAAAGTTGCAGTTAGCCAAGAAAGCCTTCATAATGAAAACCCCAATCAGAAGACCTCTTGACGCTCGCTCCATATGAGGGTATTTTCGTATATTGGAAAAACATGATGATTATTTTATTTTAAGCAGAAGAGGAACCCCTTCGAACTAGTCAATTAATCGCTTAAAAACAGCTTGTATTTCCATTTAGTTTAATATTTTGTCATGTTTTATTTCATTCACAATTTTTTGAATATTTTACCCGTGTTTCGTAACTTCATCCCGGGAGGGGAATAGTGTAGCGCTCCGCTATACAACTTGATTCCACGTTCTTCCCGAGAGTATCTCTGAACTTATTATTTTATATGAACTGATTGAAACGTTTACGTTTTCGATTATAACTTATGTTTAGTAATTATAAGAAACGTGTATTATTCTTGAGATACTACATATATATAATCCTACGGCTGCCCATGAAGAATGAAACCTCATTCATTTATAACTGCAGTCTACTTAGACCAATCCAACACTAATCATGTAGGTTTTTTAAATGTTTAAGAGTACAACACGTCGCGTAGCAAGGATTCTTTAGAGATGAGTTGTTCATATTTCTTATTATAATTATCCGACATGCATATCATTTTTTTGCAATCAAAAATATGGAATGACCTTTTTTAGAAAAGACATTTCCATTTTTTTCTCAGGCATTACATAAGTATGTAAAAGTAATTAAAGCATATCTTTCTGGTAAAAATATCAAACATTTAAAAATAAAAATAAAACGAGGATTGGAAATTATTTTCTATAAAAAAAGTTCGAAATTAAATTCATATACAAAAAAAAAATCTCTTTACCCTAAGATTCTTCACTGTAAAACAGCATAAGAAGAAATTTCTAATTAGGAGAAGAAGCATAAGACATAAGGTCCATGAACATTTAATCAGGGTTGCGTAGTTGATACATAAAATGTCCTACTCAGACTCCAGTATTTTGAATAGTACTGAGTCTGACTCCAACACACCATTTTTTAATATTATATTTTATAGGCTATCTAAGTACTATTGAGCCAATATACTTTAAGTATAGATTTCATTTATAGCTATAGGTAGGTATTACTGTAAGGGTGATAATTTTGGTAAGAATACAAAAGCGTGCGAGGAGAAAAGAAGAATTACTTATGGGTAAGGGTGATAATTTTGGTAAGAATACAAAAGCGTGCGAGGAGAAAAGAAGAATTACTTATGGCATCATTGATTAAATAATATACATCTTCTTCTATCAATCATGAACGTTATCATTCCCGCCTTTATTATTCAATATTAATATAATAATATTAGATGGGGATAGTCGATAGAGAACTGAATAAAATGCCTAAAATAACGTCGCCTTCTGTCTGGATTTCTGAAAATGGAGGCCCAGGAATTTGGAAAATACTTACCGGATGAGAAACAGATGGTTTGTCGGATTTGTCGATATAAATGTGCCTTTAGTCCCCTGTCTAGAATTACACGCCACTCATTATCCTCATCTCATAACTAGAGTATGGATATTCATCTATAAAATCAATTTAACGATGAATACATCAAGTCAGACTTTAACTCTGATTTCACAAGGATGCTTATTGTATGTAATATAACCTTATCCATTGCTAATCATCTACGTTCAAAAATTTATGGAGAAATACAAGGGTAAACATATCCCTTCCCGAGGAACCATCATTAAATTAATGGAGGATGTTGTTACTGATGTCATTTATAGAAATACATATAAAATGTTTTGAGTCATCCACACCAAATGACGATCAAGTTATCAGTAAAAAGTATTTACGAATATCAAAATGGAACTCTGAATTTTGTACTATCTCACAGTAAGTATTCAATTTTTTTTTAAATCTAACCATAAAATATGATTCTATTTTAGCTAAACATATCAAGAATTATGATACACAACTCAGTAAAGGGCAAAAACAACTGCTTAAATGGTCACAACAACGGGGGTAGTAGCTTTGGATGGTTTGCAACAAGTTTGTCTGAGACTACTTACTTCGTTTTAAGACTTGGGTATGATAATTAGGTTTTCCAATATTACATAGTCATTAAATATTACTTTTTTATCACTTAAGGCTTAGCTATGGTTGATGGGCTCCAAGAAATGGTGTTCAGAAAACTCATAAAAGGCAAAAACAACTGTTTAAATGGTCACAACAACGAGGGTAGTTACATTGGGTGTTGCATTATAATTAACAATTGTGTATATCCTTCATGATAATAGTATGTTGTTATATAAGCATACCTAAATAACGGGGGGAAATATTTTTTGATGCTCTTAATAAGGAGTAATATCGCCGGACATTACTACATAATTAGCTTTTGCTCTAAATCTTTAAGATGAATTTATTTCTAACATTTTTTTATTAATATATTTATTGTCTAATTTTATGATTTTGACATTTACTTTATTATGAATAATTAGTTAGATCTCATCGGTAGAGATATATCTATCCTGTGCACAATTGTATATAGCAACTTCCACATGAAGAAGAGGGGTGATTATCTTTTTGATTAAACTCTACGTCTCGCTTGTGTATTGCAACCTAAAGTTATGACATATTTAACTGAATTCCGATGTTAGAACAAGAAAAAATTATCTGGATCAATCTATTATTTCAATATTCTTTATTTATAATTTATTATTATTAATAGTTATATGATTTTAATTGTTTAATTTTGTATATTTAACTTAAATGTTTAATGGTTTATTTTTTAGTATGTAGATTATATTTCATTAAAGCCTTCTTTTTTAAACTTTGAGCTTCAAATATATTTCAAATACTCTACTTTGTCGTTTCATTAGCTATTATTCTGAGAATAAGGTTCATAATGAATTACAATTTCATGGAGTGTGACGTTTTCAAATCTACTGTAACGGATAAAAACGTCGAAGTCAATTATACGTAGTATATCTTCATTAAACATTTTGCTAATAAATACATTCGTTATACCCTCAAAAATCATAATAAAGCAGGCAGATGATAATCACATCAGTATTTTAAACAATGATACCATATGTCTTTTTCCCCCTCCTCCACGCGTTTTCTCTACAATATTATCAACTATACTCTATACTAAGGGTGATAATATTAAGAATACAAAAGCTATACTTATGGCATCATTGATTAAATAATATACATCTTCTTCTATCAATCATGAACGTTATCATTCCCGCCTTTATTATTCAATATTAATATAATAATATTAGATGGGGATAGTCGATAGAGAACTGAATAAAATGCCTAAAATAACGTCGCCTTCTGTCTGGATTTCTGAAAATGGAGGCCTAGGAATTTGGAAAATACTTACCGGATGAGAAACAGATGGTTTGTCGGATTTGTCGATATAAATGTGCCTTTAGTCCCCTGTCTAGAATTACACGCCACTCATTATCCTCATCTCATAACTAGAGTATGGATATTCATCTATAAAATCAATTTAACGATGAATACATCAAGTCAGACTTTAACTCTGATTTCACAAGGATGCTTATTGTATGTAATATAACCTTATCCATTGCTAATCATCTACGTTCAAAAAATTTATGGAGAAATACAAGGGTAAACATATCCCTTCCCGAGGAACCATCATTAAATTAATGGAGGATGTTGTTACTGATGTCATTTATAGAAATACATATAAAATGTTTTGAGTCATCCACACCAAATGACGATCAAGTTATCAGTAAAAAGTATTTACGAATATCGAAATGGAACTCTGAATTTTGTACTATCTCACAGTAAGTATTCAATTTTTTTTAAATCTAACCATAAAATATGATTCTATTTTAGCTAAACATATCAAGAATTATGATACACAACTCAGTAAAGGGCAAAAACAACTGCTTAAATGGTCACAACAACGGGGGTAGTAGCTTTGGATGGTTTGCAACAAGTTTGTCTGAGACTACTTACTTCGTTTTAAGACTTGGGTATGATAATTAGGTTTTCCAATATTACATAGTCATTAAATATTACTTTTTTATCACTTAAGGCTTAGCTATGGTTGATGGGCTCCAAGAAATGGTGTTCAGAAAACTCATAAAAGGCAAAAACAACTGTTTAAATGGTCACAACAACGAGGGTAGTTACATTGGGTGTTGCATTATAATTAACAATTGTGTATATCCTTCATGATAATAGTATGTTGTTATATAAGCATACCTAAATAACGGGGGAAATATTTTTGATGCTCTTAATAAGGAGTAATATCGCCGGACATTACTACATAATTAGCTTTTGCTCTAAATCTTTAAGATGAATTTATTTCTAACATTTTTTTATTAATATATTTATTGTCTAATTTTATGATTTTGACATTTACTTTATTATGAATAATTAGTTAGATCTCATCGGTAGAGATATATCTATCCTGTGCACAATTGTATATAGCAACTTCCACATGAAGAAGAGGGGTGATTATCTTTTTGATTAAACTCTACGTCTCGCTTGTGTATTGCAACCTAAAGTTATGACATATTTAACTGAATTCCGATGTTAGAACAAGAAAAAATTATCTGGATCAATCTATTATTTCAATATTCTTTATTTATAATTTATTATTATTAATAGTTATATGATTTTAATTGTTTAATTTTGTATATTTAACTTAAATGTTTAATGGTTTATTTTTTAGTATGTAGATTATATTTCATTAAAGCCTTCTTTTTTAAACTTTGAGCTTCAAATATATTTCAAATACTCTACTTTGTCGTTTCATTAGCTATTATTCTGAGAATAAGGTTCATAATGAATTACAATTTCATGGAGTGTGACGTTTTCAAATCTACTGTAACGGATAAAAACGTCGAAGTCAATTATACGTAGTATATCTTCATTAAACATTTTGCTAATAAATACATTCGTTATACCCTCAAAAATCATAATAAAGCAGGCAGATGATAATCACATCAGTATTTTAAACAATGATACCATATGTCTTTTTCCCCCCTCCTCCTCGCACGCGTTTTTCTCTACAATATTATCAACTATACTTGCGAGGAGAAAAGAAGAATTACTTATGGCATCATTGGTAAACAACTGTTTAAATGTGTCACAACAACGAGGGTAGTGATTAAATAATATACATCTTCTTCTATCAATCATGAACGTTATCATTCCCGCCTTTATTATTCAATATTAATATAATAATATTAGATGGGGATAGTCGATAGAGAACTGAATAAAATGCCTAAAATAACGTCGCCTTCTGTCTGGATTTCTGAAAATGGAGGCCTAGGAATTTGGAAAATACTTACCGGATGAGAAACAGATGGTTTGTCGGATTTGTCGATATAAATGTGCCTTTAGTCCCCTGTCTAGAATTACACGCCACTCATTATCCTCATCTCATAAAGTATGGATATTCATCTATAAAATCAATTTAACGATGAATACATCAAGTCAGACTTTAACTCTGATTTCACAAGGATGCTTATTGTATGTAATATAACCTTATCCATTGCTAATCATCTACGTTCAAAAAATTTATGGAGAAATACAAGGGTAAACATATCCCTTCCCGAGGAACCATCATTAAATTAATGGAGGATGTTGTTACTGATGTCATTTATAGAAATACATATAAAATGTTTTGAGTCATCCACACCAAATGACGATCAAGTTATCAGTAAAAAGTATTTACGAATATCGAAATGGAACTCTGAATTTTGTACTATCTCACAGTAAGTATTCAATTTTTTTTTAAATCTAACCATAAAATATGATTCTATTTTAGCTAAACATATCAAGAATTATGATACACAACTCAGTAAAGGGCAAAAACAACTGCTTAAATGGTCACAACAACGGGGGTAGTAGCTTTGGATGGTTTGCAACAAGTTTGTCTGAGACTACTTACTTCGTTTTAAGACTTGGGTATGATAATTAGGTTTTCCAATATTACATAGTCATTAAATATTACTTTTTTATCCCTTAAGGCTTAGCTATGGTTGATGGGCTCCAAGAAATGGTGTTCAGAAAACTCATAAAAGGCAAAAATAACTGTTTAAATGGTCACAACAACGAGGGTAGTTACATTGGGTGTTGCATTATAATTAACAATTGTGTATATCCTTCATGATAATAGTATGTTGTTATATAAGCATACCTTAATAACGGGGGAAAATATTTTTTGATGCTCTTAATAAGGAGTAATATCGCCGGACATTACTACATAATTAGCTTTTGCTCTAAATCTTTAAGATGAATTTATTTCTAACATTTTTTTATTAATATATTTATTGTCTAATTTTATGATTTTGACATTTACTTTATTATTAATAATTAGTTAGATCTCATCGGTAGAGATATATCTATCCTGTGCACAATTGTATATAGCAACTTCCACATGAAGAAGAGGGGTGATTATCTTTTTGATTAAACTCCACGTCTCGCTTGTGTATTGCAACCTAAAGTTATGACATATTTAACTGAATTCCGATGTTAGAACAAGAAAAAATTATCTGGATCAATCTATTATTTCAATATTCTTTATTTATAATTTATTATTATTAATAGTTATATGATTTTAATTGTTTAATTTTGTATATTTAACTTAAATGTTTAATGGTTTATTTTTAGTATGTAGATTATATTTCATTAAAGCCTTCTTTTTTAAACTTTGAGCTTCAAATATATTTCAAATACTCTACTTTGTCGTTTCATTAGCTATTATTCTGAGAATAAGGTTCATAATGAATTACAATTTCATGGAGTGTGACGTTTTCAAATCTACTGTAACGGATAAAAACGTCAAAGTCAATTATACGTAGTATATCTTCATTAAACATTTTGCTAATAAATACATTCGTTATACCCTCAAAAATCATAATAAAGCAGGCAGATGATAATCACATCAGTATTTTAAACAATGATACCATATGTCTTTTTTTCCCCCTCCTCCTCGCACGTTCTGAACATAATTTATACACACGTAACAGAGGAACAACAATAAAACCAAACTCCCACTGCAACATTACACGTATTAAATTGGCTACGCGATATAATAATTTAGACATGAGAGATGTTCGGGAATTTTGATTGTATAGAATATAGAGCACGTTTGAAATTTTTGAACTAAACTTATTAATTAGTTAACTTTCAAGTTTCATAAATTAATAGTACTTAATAATTATAATTTATAACCATTTAGAAAAAAAAAACTTTACGAACACTAAATGCAATAAGTTTTATTTACATAAATTATTTTAATTTTTGTAGACAGAGCCTGTACAAATATTCCAAGCCCTGCTTTTAATATTGAGGCCCTTGTAAATTCTAAGCCACTGATATGTCGTATCTCCTATAAAAGAGAGGTGGGTCGTCAAAAACGATGTTAAACGACAATAAGGAAGAGTCAGTCAAAAGGTGACGTCAACGATGTTTCAAGAAAATGATAATGGATTTGTAATATTTTTTTAAAAGCAGTAAGCAATTTTAATCCCTCAGAATGACTGTAAGATATTTTCTAAAAAGTGAAATAAACACCTGTTTTAATATACTTAGAGTGGATTCATACTTTGCCGTTAGTTGCGATGTTCTTCATCTGTTAGTTATAATTAATTTTAAGAACTTTTTTAAATCAAATAGCTCCAGGCTTGGATATTATGCCATAGTTTAAAAGAAAAGTAAATATTTGTGAGGTTGTGTTCAAGGGTCCTTGCCAAACTTTGATATAAACAAACCCATTAAAAATAATAATCAAGATGAAAAAAATTGCAAAAAGTCGTGGAAATAAATGAATTCATTCTAAAGGCGGAGGCGATAAAGTCGCAATTTATCAAAATTCACATAAGAATTGAAGAAGAAAACTCAAGATAATTTAATAAAAAAAAGTAGAAAGAATAGATGATTTCTATAACAATCCAATCAAATTGTTTATTAGAAGTGTGAAGATTTTATTTTTTCGTGGTTGGGGTGGATTAAAGGATATGGATGGCCCTTTTCATTTTCCCAAAAAATGATAAAATAAATCTTTTGAATTATTTTTAATTTAATGTAAGAATGTTGTTGTTTCATGATTTTTTTTAAAAAGGTCAATGGTTTTTGGGTCCGTTTTACAAGACTTTTCATATTTAATTTAATGGTTTTTTTTATTTTTAAAAATTAATATTTTAAGTACTTCCATGAATTCATTTTTATAGAATAGGTATATTTTATTTTTACAGAAGGTCTTCATTTACGTTTATTATAGTCACTGCTTACGTAATTCAAAATTTCTTAATGACACCCCATTGTTAATACCTCAATAGCACCGGCACACAACAATTACCCCACTTTCTAAATGAGTTATGATCATTATCTCCATCACAAGTAGGACTGCAAATTCTTCGTTTAAAATGATTCAGCTGTAGATACACACATAACACAAAATCAAATCTATTTCTTACATTCAAAAATAAGGGTTGCTTGCCTTTGGAAATGATTTTTTGTATCACTCATCAAGGCTTAGACGTTGTCGATGTTCTATTTCTTCCCGGCCCAAAATAATATGCCTGACGAAGATGATTAACTACATAAATATTTTTTTTTATTTTAACATTTGAGTGTTTAAGCGTTTGTTTTAAAGAGATGAAAATGGATTGTGTTTTTTTTCCTACTTTAAAAATCAGTTCAATTTCTATATCACATTTACAACAAGTATGGGATATCTATAATTAATAAAAATAATGGTAATTATAATAATAAAACGTTATAGGTAGTTATAATCAAAAGATTTTTTGTGTACAGAGCTAAGTCATTTTTTTTCTTAGAACAGAAAATTAAAAAATTCTACGACTGGATAAATAAAAAAAATATAAAAAGACTGAAATTGGAGAATCTTCTTCACTAATTGTAAGTTTGCGAGAATAAGAAAGAAAGAAATATTATAATACATCATTCATTATAATCAATAATATCTTCAATGTCTACATACCTCACCCTAACCTGTAAAAATAAAAGCATACATCGTCAGTGTGTAGAAGAGGAGGAAGAGGGCAATTAGGTAGAAATGTGGCTGGTATAGAAAGAGCAGCTTCAGAGGAGATTTTGTTCAGTTTTCGCACAGAATTCACACTTTTAAGAGGATAACATTTTTTCTAGAAAGGAGAAAAAGTTTTAAAATAAGGGAGGGGAGTACAAGAGGGAGGGTTGCAAGGGTAAGAAGTGAACTCTAAATGTGTGTAGTGGTCCTTATAATATTATTATTATTTACTATTGTTTTGAAACCATCAAAATATCATCAGCATAACTTAATGATAAAAAAAAATAATTTGTACTTTTATTTTCCGATATTTTTTTTTAACTCGAATAATATCATTAGCAGTAAACGTTTGTATGAAATAATAACTATTCTGTATAATTAATGAATTATTAAATCTGCCAATCAACATACTCAAAGAATCGAATAAATATGACATGAATATATATGTATACTATAAGGATATATATATATACATATATAGTATAGATAATAAGTTGAACATGTATATAATTAAATATATATATATAGGTATAATGATAATAATAAAAATATATATGTTCTTTCTTTAAGTATTTTTTTTTCTTTTTTTCCCCAAGGAGAAGAATACAAACAAACAAATAAACATTATCATTCTCATCGATTCATTGTGATTTTTCTTTCTTTCTACACTTTTAAGAAGACAAAATAAAGAACATTGGGAAATAAGTAGGGCATAATAATACAATATAAAGATTGGCACTTTTTATTAGATTTTCTAAGTTACTTTTGTAATTTTTTTTGTGTATAGCGATTCTCTAAAAAAATATGCTGTGTAAAGAATCAGATTTTTTTATCTTAAAATAAGAAAGAAAATAAGGGGATGGGGAAAGTGGCCTTTTTTGGTTTTGAATGAATAATAAAAAAGATGCAAAAAACGCAACAAAAATATATATTAAAAAAAGTCACGATAACAGAGTTCAGCTTTGCTTGCGAAATATGACAATTTCAAAATAATAGTTATAATAGTAGTAGTAGTAGTAGTAGTTTTTGTAATAATAATAATAATGATTATTTGCTGTCTTTATTAATCCCAGAGGAAGGAGTCGTAGAAGACGAGGTTGTTCCCCCTGTTGATGAAGGTGAATTAAGATTGGCTGTGGATGTGATAATAGCTTTCGCTTGTTGAACTGGAGTAGGAGTGGAACGAAGAGCTACGGAAACAGGGGCTCCATCTGAGGTACGTACAGCCATTGAAACTGGCTGGCCTAAAGCAGCTGAAACTTGGTTAAGTATTTGCTGACTACTTGCAACCGATGAGGCTGCAACTTTTATGTGTCCTCCTTGAACTGAACCACGTCCAGATGACGCTGCTACAACTTGAATAGTCTGAGGATTGCGCCCAGTAGAGGATGCAGGAATAACACGTGCTTGGATGGGTTGTCCTTGTCCCTGTTTAGTCAGAACTGCATGAGGCGTTGCTCCTTTTAAAATTTGCTGAACAGTCACGGCTTGGTGGGGAACATTTTTCTGTACTATAAGCTGCGTAGGGAGTCCTTTTCCCCCACCAATAGCGACTCGTTGAGGTTGTCCTGACGATGGCCCTCCAGTAGAAGAGGTCCCTGCTCCTACCGTCTTTCTTTGAAGCAATTGTTGTTGCAACAGTTTCATCTGCATTTGTTGTCCACGAGCAAGAGCGGCCTTGACATGAGGAACTGACTGAACAGGAATTGTGACTTGACCTCCTTGACCGATGGCAGATACAGTCTTAACTAAAGTGGCGACTGACTGTCCCCCACCTCCTTCTTGAACTTTAATACCAGCTTGAGCAAAAAGTTGAGCAGCAGTGACATTGCCAGGGATTTGAACTTTCCCAGTAGCCTGAAGTTGTTGCTGTTTAGCCACCAATATTTTCATATCCTGCTCCGTCATGGCTCGAACATTAGTCGTTTTGGAGCCTCCAGCAGTAGCAGTCGTCAATTGTCGGATCTGTGGGTTTTTGGATAGATTTCCAGCTTGAGTAACAACTGTCATTCCCGCAGCCTGGAGTGTTCCACTAGGAGCCATTGCTACAGATACCTTTGACCCTAAAGAATTTACTCCAGTTACCCCTCCAACACTCTGGTGTTGTTGCATTCTTAATTTTTGTGCAGCACTTAGTTCAGATTTGCTATTATTAAGAATTGCTTGTTGTCGAAGAAGATTCACTTGGTGGGGTGTGAGAGGCCTACCTGCAACTGCTCCACCTTGACTTATCACTTTTTGAGCTGCCTGAAGACGATTGAAACTTGCCAGAGTAACCACTGTTGAAGGACTTGTTACTACCACCGTGGCATTACTACTTCTTACCATTTCTTGCAATTGTTGTTGCTGCTGTTGTTGTTGTTGCTGCTGCTGTTGAACTCGAGCAACTGCTGCAGTTTGAGCAGCAGATACTCCTTGAGGATGCTGACTAATACCAACTACAACAGTCTGTTGTTGCTGTCCAGAAGAGGCTGAACCTTGAGCGTTGACAACACGGGCTGCTGTTGCAGCAGCAGACTGCTGAGCTGCATTAGCTGCTGCTTGAGCGGATGCAATGCGCTGCTGTGTTAAATCGTGTTGTTGTTGCTGTTGGGACTTTTGTTTTTCCCTTTGAAGACGATCTGCACGATTTTGCGCAACAATTATCGGATTAAAAGGAAGGTCATAAGTAATTCCAGACTCTGCTAGAACCGCTGCATGCTTGGGATTCTTTTGAGTTGGATTAACAAGCAAGGGCTTCGCTGTAGGAGTTCGTTTGTTCGCAACTGATTTGATATTTTCAAAACGAGAACGATATAATAGTGTCCATTTATTGTTACTATCTTGTAAATAAAGTTGCGATGTTTTCATGGGTCTATTATTATTTGATGATGATGATTTTGAAGGCATCATCTTAAGAAGGTTTTTGCTCTTCTTAGATTTTTTTGATGAACTTAGGGGACTCGAACCGTTATTGACAACATTGGAAGGTGTTGATGAAATGGAAGGTGGGATGATGTCGTAAAGAATACGACCTTCCTCCCTTGGGACAATTATAGACTCATATCGATTTTTACATTGTCTAGGACCACGATATATTCGACTCACAGAATTAACCATATCCGCGACCATGTCCCAATTGGGCGTGTGGCCAGGATGTAGAACTGTGAGATTTAACGGTAATTCTAGAAGATCTTCAACTGCTTGGTGAAGAGCCCAATCTTCTTGAATTAACCATTCTGGAGTATTTTCAGCTTCAACTTGTGTACGAGGCAATGGCGTGCGAATTCCTGCAACAGCTGAATTGACTGGAGTAGTACTACTGGATGTATTATTGGCGGACACTCCTGACGATCCATGCGATATACTGACTGAAGTTCCGCTACGAAATTTATTTATACGCATATCCTTACGAGCCTTTAACAAAGCAGGAGTAGGTCGATCAAAAAGTGATCTCGGAGCATGAGCTGAAGATTCATCTTTTTTCATTTTGGGTTTTATTTCGGGTAGACCTGAATCCGCTCCTCCAGAAATCCCTGCTTCAAATGATGTTCTCTTAAGGGATTCTTTCTTAACGTATACTGGAGGAAGTTCATGATCTTCCATTACACGATCAGTCGCGTACCAAAAAGAAAGATGGAATTCAATGAGATCATTATTATTGATGATTCCTTCAATAGCAGGAGCAGTTCCATTAGTGGGAGAAGGAGCTGGCCAAAGAGGCATAGGCTGTCCAGTAGAGCCATACCAGGCCCTGTTTGCGTCATCTACACTATAAGTAAGCATAGTCATTGTCTCCAGCTTGTTAACCTCTTCTTCAAATTCCATCAACTTAGTATGATGTCGTTTTTCCCACTCAATGCGATTTCTCAATGAAAAATCATCGGACTCTTCATAAAAACGAGGCAAATAACAACAATCAGAACTCGATTGCTTAACCATTCCGAATCTAATGGGGTATATATAATGACCATTAATATAAAAGGTTAGTATAGTAAAATACTTTTTTTTCATTGACATTAATTAAACAAAAAATACACTAGTGCCCACAAAAAAATCTTATATTGATAAATGTTTCAATCTACCTTTCAATGGGCTTCAGGTTATCAAATATTTTGTGAGTAGAAATGTCAAGATGGCTAATGATTTCTTGAAAGGACGAACTATCTACACAACCAGGGTCCAGCTCAGCTAGGTCTACAACTATTGATTTGATTATATCATTAGAATCGTTTGATGACCATAATCTATCTAAAGTTAGAGAGTTAGGTTCATGATTGTCGGTGTCAACTCTAAAATGTGGCAATTCTTTCGATAGCATCTGAAACGAAGTTATAAAATGAAACAATACTATGTATTAATAAAATATGACCCTAATGATAGAGTACAGTGATATCACTTCACTGAAGGACTTTAAATCCGACAATGATGCTGAGAAACGAACTAAGAGATTAAAATTTCCTTTCATAATCGCATGGAAATATAATTTGATTTAAAAAATAAATAATGTCTTACCCTTAATTTCTCTCTAGATCTTGACTCTTCATCTAAAGCAATGTTTTGATGATTGAGAGTCCCATTTTCCCGCAGATTAGTAGAAAATAAATCCTCGATAGTAGAACAAGATATTTCAGGACTGTCACAAGAAATTTCAAGATCTGCTGCAATTTTCTTTTGCACAGATTTTCTCGAAATACTTTCTTCCACTGACCCTTTACATAAGAGTCTATGAATTACAACACCAGGAGAGCGAGTAATTCCTTGTACCCATGGATTTGACCTGAATCCGTCATGATCCCAACTTGAATCATACAGAACAATATTTTTGATATTTAAAGATGATACATTAAGTCCAATAGCACTTGTTCGAGTGGATGTAAGTAAAATAAATACATCAGACATATTATAAGAGAGTAAACTTTCAGAGTTGCATTCAAAGGAATTCTCAGGCTCTAAAACAGTGTAGGAATAAAACTTGTGTCTTAGATAGATCTGTATTAAGTCCCTCATTTCCTTAACTTCACAAAATATAGCCACATGTTCCTTTCTTTTGACTGCATCTATTATTATTTCATTCAGCTTATTCAATTTTGCGGAGGGCGGGAGGTTCCATATGAGTTGACTTCGATAAGAAATTAAATTTGGTTTTTCATTGACGGAATGTAATAAGCGAGTGTTCAAATCATTATCTAAAACTGAACGAGGAACACTTTGGGGAAATAGGATAACTGGAGATGTGTAGCATAAGATTTTTGAAATAATGGTACTTTCAGAATGAATTTGCTTGAAGGCGACATTCGATGCATTAACTAAAGATCGTAGGCCTTGAGTTTGATATCGAAAATGATTTTTATCTTTAATCCGAGATTCTGCTCCCTCAAAAGCAGTCACACAATTAACGAGCCCCATACCACGGAACATAGATTTACAGGGTCTCATGGATGTAACTATCGTTAAAATATCAACGAGGTCTTTACCATACAAAGGTAGTCCCATGCAGCGTCGCTCATTAAATGTTGCAATAACCCTCAAGGACTCTTTATGAAAAGCCCCAAGAGAGCTGGGAACACTATTTGAAGAGTTTGATGGAGGTAGAAATGCCTTACTATTAACAGTAGATTTTAGAGATTTTATAACTGAAGCTGAAAGTAATATATGTGGACTACTGCTATTAGTGCTTGAAAAAGAATTTTGAGAAGTTCTAGTAGAGGATGAATTACAAGAATTACTGGATGTTTGGAACTCTAGTGTCAATCTTCCACTTGGAACACTTGGAGGCAAGTTTAAAGAATCAGACTTAAGTGGTAACTCTTCAATGAGGGATTTAGATGCTCTAGACTTTCGAATTCTATCACTTATTATAACGGTAAGAGTCGTTTCATGGGTAAAGAATACAAAATTCATAGAATTCAAGTCAACATTTTTGAAGGGATCATACTGAATTGCAGATTCGATGAGCTTAGGGACTGAAGGTTGAATTAAAGGGAAGCAAATAGGACTTTGTGGCCTTCCTTCACAAACGAGAGATGGATGATCACATATTAACCGTAGTTTTTTAAGAACATTTGATACTGCGACAGGATCGCCTGTTTGTAGAGTAGATCGAGTATCAGAAGTAGCCAAGAAGTCATCGTATAAACGACGTTGCTTAGGCATCATTTCCAGTATATACACTTTTTCCTCAGGTAACGGCAGTTGTCTTTCAACCTGAGATCGTGTTCTCCTTAGAAGGAATGGACTAATAATAGCATGTAATTTCTTGACTGTTTCGGCGTATTCTTCAGTTCCTTCAACAAATGTCCTAGATTCAATTTCTTGATGCAATGCATAAGTCTTGGGTTGCAGCAAGTAGAGAATATTCCACAAATCGATAGGATTAGAAGGTAAATGCCCATCTAACACAGAGAGTCTAAGGTGACTTTTTAAATCAAGTATAGATGTCATTTGACTAACACGTCCAAGATTTTGGGCTTCATGTAAAATTAAATAATTCCAAAATCGTTTCAAGAAGTGATGTGAATCGCCAAAAAATACTCTATAAGATGTCAATATAATTTGATTAGACCTCCAACATTTTCTAAGAGATCTTCTAAGATTTTCAGAGCCATCATATTTTTGAACATTCAAAGAAGGACACCACCTCTTTAATGTACTTGACCAGCTTGACATTGAAGATACTGGTGTAATTATTAAATGTGGCTTCCTACACATATCGCTAGAAGACAACCACGAAAGAAAAGCGACGATCATTATTTTTCTCCCTAATCCTGGTTCATCGGCTATGGCTCCACTAATTTTACTCTTATGCATAGATATAAGCCAATCAACACCAATTCTTTGATAATCTCTCAAATCTCCACGAATAAAAGGTATTACCTTTTGATGCGGAACTTCGAGTTGACGAAGTGAAGACTTGAGGGGTTTATGTCGATCTGCTTCTTCAGCTAACGTTTGAATATCACGGATTCGTAAATTATTAATTGAGTTCGATGTATCATTTTTAGATAGGAGAGAGTCTAATGATATCTCCAATGAATTGCCACTTTCAGGAGGTGTCATAAGCTCAAGCTCATCACCCTCGTCTTCAGAAGAGGTTGCTTCATCTGATGATGAGAATTCAGCTTGTTCATCTTGAATTAATTGATCGTATAGATCCAGGTACTCGGATAATACACCAGGATAATCTGATCTTAATATCTGAGATAAAGGTGTCTGTGAGTCTGATAACAGTTTTGTGAGTTCCACTTCATGGCCACTTTTAGAACAACAAAATAACTTATTTTTTTCTTCCTCTTGACGTTGTTCATATAGTTCTTGTTCTAATATCGTGGATTCATCATCATCATCTGATGTTGACGATGAATAAATTTCCTTAGTATCATCATCATCTTCATCATCCGTATTGACACCATTTTCACTCATTAGCTCACAATTATTATCTTTGCTTGATCCTTCCACAGGAAAGTCATCTCTCTGATGTTTTTCTTCAGATTGTGTAACGTAAGCCAATTGTTGTTCCAGCATTTGATGCTGCATAATCCGTTGTTGCCGTCTAAGTTTTACTTCAGATAACTGAGAAATTCGTATCCAAAAGGACCTTACTTCACTAGCAATAAAACTAGCAATGCGCCTGATGCGAAATTCTTCATTTTCTTTGAGTAACTGACGTTTGGCCTGCAACTTTTCAACGTATTCCTTGGCTGAGTATGCTAGCATTTTAGCTGCTGCTTTTTTCCACTTTTTTTCTTGATGGAAATCTGCTGCCATCCACTGCATTTCATTCAATAAAGAGTCCCAATGCACCCGTGGCCTATGCCTTTCAACAACTTTAGGAAGTCTTTTACTAGACCAAAGTCCTTCACGAATTAAATCTTGAACACGCTTAATGACCCATGTTTCTTGCTTGCATTTATCCACCAACTGTTCCTTAGTGAAACGAACTAGACGAGGAAAGGTGGAGTCTTGTGTGGCCATGTAGGGAGTGGTGCGTAGAAGATTCTCTCCATACTTGACAGGGGAAAGGAAATTGGCTTTAGGCTGGTAGGTTGGACGTCGTCGTATTTTAGGTGAAGGGATGAGAGTCGGCGAAGCTCCCGTTCTTAGTGGAGAAGGAACTGAGGGCTCTGCTTGCTGTTGCCCCATCTCTAGCTCCAGCTCTGGAGAAGGGATGGGAGGAGCATCCTTCTCAACTCGAAGGAGAACAGACTCTGGAGCCTTCCTTGACTTCAGATATTGATGGAAGGGTTCAGAAGAAGAGGTGAGGCTGTGGAGCTCCAGCATATGCGTTCGATAAGAAGAGATGAGGCTTTCCAGTCGAGACTGACGCTCCAAATACAGTTCACGCCGATGCTCTTCCTCCTCATCTTCCATTTCTTCGAGCTTTAATCTCTTTCTGACCGGTCCCGAAGATGGAGGACGACCCGTTGGAGAACGAACTTCTTCACGCGAATCCTCGTTCATCTTTGTTATCTCTTTTGAGTCGCCTTTATCTATAGGGATTCATCATTACTATTTACTTGGGATCCATTAGCCTCAACACGGGATCCACATCCCTTCAAGAAGATGAATCCTAGAAAACAAAACAAAAATCCGTCAGCGCCTCAAGAGTAAGGAAAAAAGCCGCGAGGAGAAATCCATTAATATCAACAATACTCAGGGACTGATCTCCTTATCACTCCTTTAATGAAGAAGATGAGTACCTCGGAAAATGATGTAACCAATTGGGGGAACTCCCCAATCACCAATTAATTCGTAAAATGACTATGAGTAATCCCGAGAATAAAGGGGGATCTTCCTTTTCATTAGATATATTTTTCTTTCCTTTCCTTCTTCTTTTTTCCTTTTCTTTCTTCTTCTATCTAGCAATGCTCCAAGCTGCTCATTGCTCACTGCTCAGCAAGACTCAAGTGATAGTCGATAGAATAGTCAAAGCGGGAAATTCAAAATTACAACTAGATAATTTTATTCCACTTTTTTAACATTTATTTTCATTATGTAGTTCCTTATCAAATTAACAACTCACTGATATCTAATGATCAAATTTTCAATCGCTATTGACTTCATAGGAAGCTAAAATGGGGACACATCTCCCTAAGGCAAATCATAATAGAGGACGCTTCCTTTTTAAAACCAGTGGCGGCCTCTATCGTACGCTTTATTATTCCTTCCCTCCCCCTTCATAGTATTTGGATATAAACTTTACATTGATTACAATACATACTGAAATCATACTCCGTTATTCTATAATAATGATTTAAGTAAGATCCTAATTCCAAACCATAGTTATCTCTAGTGTTATTTTGTAGAGGTATTTATTCCGCTGTATAAAAAAATATCTTGACCATTTGTGATAAAACGGCGGATATAAATATAATTTACACAATAATATAGTGACATTGAATCCTTTAAAGAAGAATTTGAAATATGATAGTTATGTTCGAAATTATAAAGTAAATATCTATACAAGAAATGAGTTATTGGTAAATATAAGGGATAAGAGGTTGAGAGAGACAAAGAGGCATATCAAAATGAATAAAGACAGAAGATTGGAAGGGGAAAGGAACCTTTGTTTGCGTCAGAGAGACGTCATAAATAACCCAATAATACTATCAAGTTGTAGCTAGAATGATGGTTCAGACTCTGTTTTTATCGACTTAAGTTGACGTCAGCTGTTGTTGAAGGATTTATGTTATATTTATGTATACTTTTTTTTATATTTCTTGTTTAAAAAAATATAAAAGTATGTATATCATAATTCATACAATGGGGTAACACAATAGTTGATGTGAATGCACGCGATACCAGCGCCCTCAAGGAATCTGTACTTATCTATGGTCCAGAGACGCTTAGGTACTTTCCTCCAATAATAATAATAAAAACACTAACCAAGGGGGGGGAGAGTACGCTATATTAAGTAGGGAGGAAGTCTGCTGCGTTTTGTTTCGGAATTATAACGAAATCCTATAAATATTAATTGTATTTTTAGAATTATTGTTGTGTTATAGTATAATATACTTTAGACTATAAGTCCACTTATTTCTGTATGGCTATAACGTATAAGCTACAATTTTCTTGAATTATTATCAATTCTGTCATATATCATTTTTTTTTTTTTTTTGTATTTTATTAAATGATAAATACCATCAGTACTTGGTAATACACTTTGCAATTGTTCTATGAATTAATACTCTAGATCACTGAACTAATTATTAATAACTCATAAAATTGTCGTATAAAGTTAATTTAATCATATACTTAATCTTTAGTTTAACTATTTTGTACTTAAAATCATTTTAGTATTTTTTTATTTGATTGTATTATGTAATTAATTCAACAATAGTGAAGTAGTGATGAAATTTCTGGATCAAACAATTCCGTTTGGGGATTAAAAACTTGTTTTTTTCAAACAGCTGGTCTATTGCGCAATGTTGTAATTTTCTCTCCTGTTTACGTAAGATCAAAGGTTAATAACAACAGATAACAAATAAAAAAATATGATGGATTCTTATTTTCACTGACGTCATAAATTGCATCCTTTATGGAAGGATTTGCCATTTTGTGGCCTCAAAGTTAATCTTTTTACTACTTTAAATTAACACATTTCCAATAAACCTTAATAAAACTTCTTCAAATGGCTTTATTGATAGAAAAATAATTAAAACTTTTATTGAATACTACTTAACGTCAATGATAAACACTGATATTTGAATTAAATCGAAGTAATATTTACTGATATCCCTAAAAATGGTTAGATTTGTACATTTTTTTTAATCAATTAGGAACAAAGTTTGATCATTTGAGAAAAATATTATATTCTTTCCATTGTAATAGCTAATTTTTACCCACAACACAGAAATAAGATTGTATAACGAATGAACTATAATAACATATATTTAATAAATATTAAGGTCCGATATATAATAAAACTAGGCAATAGATATATACTATTTTGATGGACAGTATTGAGTCCTTTTATTTGTTGGTCTCATTTTGACATCCAAAAGTTAACTATTTTACTTAATATTATTGAAAAAAGTGTTTTCATTGTTATATAACTTGGTTGAGAAACCTCAAAATAGACAACATCAATAATGTGACGTCACGTAAAAACGCTGTATTGATGCGAATGACTTTATATTATTATATATCGGATATCTATGTATAATTGAGGGTCTACGAGTGAAAATATATCATTGTTAGTGTAATAAATATTTTTTGATATTTCTCTGAGAACTATGTTCTATAAGAATTTCTATTAAAGAATAGGGAAACATTTATAGTAGTGAATTATTCCCTGATTGTACAAGTTTTGATTCTGTAAGTTTTATAATTAATAATAACATCGTTATTAATTATCCCCCCCCAAAAAAAAAAAAAGAATTATTGTTTTTTACTAGAAAACTCATTATTTGATTTTTTTTTACAAAAAAATTTAATTTTCTGTGAATGACTATGTATTTTTGGAGCTTTTGTCCAAAAAATTTAGTATATGATTTTTTTTTCACCTAACTTTATATTACAAATTTAATTTTTAAATTTTTTTGAGAACAACTATGGATATTTGGAATTTTTTCCCCGAAAATTTCTATTTTTATGAACGGCTGTGGATCTTTTAAAATTTTCTCCAAAAAATTAAATTTTTTGTGAATAGCTGTAGATTTTTCCAAAAAATTGTTTATTTGGAATTTTTTTCCAAAAAATTAAATTTTTTGTCAAAAAAAAATAATTTTTCAATTTTTAAAAAAAATAATTCCAAAAACCAAGCCTCCCCTGAAATATAATTCTGTGGATGCCCCTAATAGCAGAATAACTATTATTTAAAATATTAAAGAATCGGCAACGGGAATTTATGCTAGAATCGCATCGGAATTTTTTTTTTTTTAAATCTTCCGTCACTAATTAAAATGAAGAAGAAAAATAAAATTATTAATGAAAATGTCAATTATTTAAATTAGGTTATTTTTTAATCGAGGAGGGATCCAGAAACAATATGCATCTTAATATTAGGTAATGATTTCCACAATAAATATCAAGCTATCCTTAAATAAAATAGATAGAAAAAAGGACCGAAAATTAATTGGTATATAGCCAATTAGGTCATTTTCTCAAATGTTTTAACATTTTTTTTAATAGTATGGATATTCATAATTTATTGTTAGTAAGATATAATTCGAAGTGAGAAGTTGTACGTTTAAGACAATAATGATTAATTAGGATTTCAGGAAATAATCAATGTGAAAGATAAACGGCAAACCAAAATAATATTTACAATGTATATAGAGGTATATCAAGGCATTTATTCCCCCCCAAAAAAAAAAAAATGTGACATGCATACTGGGATAATAGGTGTTTATTGAGTTTAAACTTTAACTATGACTAGAGTGTAGGGAGGACTAAGACATTTCATATTTAAATACAATTTATAGAAAAAGTACGCATCATGAGTGTTATTTAATTAATTCGTTCTTTATTAAATAAATGTAAGTTTCTTCTTTTTACATTTAGTATGTCTAATCCGAATAATCTCAGAGTAATTGAATAAAACGTCAAGAGTTTCAACTGAACATTTCTGCCCTAAAATATTATAAAGAAATGATATTGAGTTTATTATCTTTTATTCATTGGGATTCTATTCCAATAAGTCTTCAATTTAAGGAATACAGTGGAAAAAATATTGGAATATATAAATATATATTCATATTTTATCTGCTTACAAAATATCGGTGTTACAGTGTAAATCTGAATAAATAATTTTTTTCCCCACTTTCCTACATTATATCCCTTAAATTAGTCTTTAAAATGAATATTTATAGATATTATTCGTATAGGAAATTATTTTAAGCTATTTTTTGACATAATTTGTATTTGATAAAAACTTTCGATAAAAAAAGATGGAATTGAAGGCTGTTATATAATAAATACATATCCGTTTTTAGATTAATACAAGTAGCACCAGAACTCAGTAGCCTATTTCGTAAATAAATGTAGATTAGTTACATTAGCTATAAGATTTTTGTAGTCGAGTTTTATTCTAAATTATATTTTTTTAGGTTAAAAAACCCTCAGAAATTGAAAATTTTGCTTTTGTGGTTTAAAAATTGATTTTTTAGTGATTATTAAATATTCTGACTCATTTGTCAACATGAATGGAAAAAATATGGAAATGAAAGAAATTGCTTATTTCCATTTCACAGGAGGGTGTGTGTATCTATGTATTTTAATGCAAAATTGAATGGCTATTTGTCATGATCACAAAAAATGATACATTCATAATCCTCAAAATAAATGTGTCACAACTTTTTCTCCGTTGTATGCAATTTTTACAAATTCAGATAAGGATATTATTTATCATATTCATAATTTATTAGTTATCAGATATGCTGATAACATTTGCATTAACTAAATCAGGGGAAGGCAATCTTTGAGACATGGACTTTGAGACTTCAACATTTCTAATGAATGAGTGTGCCGCTATCAACAATAATGGTAAAAATACACACAAACTACGGGAATATGTTCTTATTTGGGCATGCAAGTGAATTTTCCTCCACGTGCCAGCAGTGGCACGCGTGCCATAAGTTGCCGACCCCTGAACTAAATCATTGTCTATAAAACTATATATTCTAGACCTTTTCAAAAATCCCTTTTCTTCATGATGAATAAATAGTATGAATCTATATAATGCTTTTAAGGAATTAAAAAGTAAATCTTTTAAAAATAAAGATTTTTTTAGTATGGAGTTAAGAATTTACGTGCTTTTCAACATAAAACAAGTATTGATAACGGTGGAGAAACAAAAAAGTTCCAATTTGTTGCTAAGTGTTACTTTTTGGAACAATTATGATTTTTGTTAGAAGTATTCGTCATTTTATTAGGATTACGCAATAAATATTCATAACTATAGTTCAACTTGCGATAGTACTCATTGTGAAGAGTAAATAGGCGTCAAAGAACAGAAATACTTTGCTTTAATATTGGTAATAAAGAAAATAACTCCCCAAGAAATCTTCAATGTTATTCTTCATTTTGCATGATCACACTCACACGAAGTTACTCAATAAATAGATATTCTCTCCTCAATTGAAACAATAATAATAACAGATTGAGAAAATAGAAAAAAAAACATTGTTCAAGTTGCCTACAACAAATAATTCACATGATAAAAAATGCTCAGGCTAAACAACTCTACCTATATGTACTCACCTTTTCTTTACCCTTGTAATATGACGTGTTGAGCGTATACACTCATTGTTAAACCTATTATAAAGTCACATTCATTATTTTTTATGTGTACTTCCCAAGATTAATAGAAATACACGGTTATATACTAACACTTTTCCGACTGATGCTTGAATTACATTACACTTTTCACTAGTGACGCCATAGATTATAACTGTTACTCTTAGAATAGCGCTATTATATTTTATCACGTCAAAATATGTCTGCCTTGCCTAGCAGTTGGATGCAAGAGGGGCGGGAGGGCTGGAGAAATTAAGAAATTTGGATTTTTCCAAAGAAAATTTAATTATTTTGAAATTTAAGTTAATTTTTCAAAAATAAAAATCCAAAATATTTAATTTTTTTTTCTGTGAAGAACTTTGAATTTTTGAAATTTTTCTAAAATTAAATTATAAGATTTGAAATGTTTCTCAAAAAATTTCATATTATATTTGAATTTTTTTTTCAAAAATTTTTATATATAACTGTTTTTGATTTTGATTTTTTTTTCTAAAAAAATTCCTTTTTGAGAATTACTTTTTATTTTTTTTCAAAAATTTTAATTCTTAGATTTTCTTGCGAATGCCCTGGTACGGTACATCAAATTGAAAATTTGAGCAAGCCTGATTACATGATGGTCTAACCTTGTATTTCTATTAACCATGGTACATCTTTTTCTTTTCTTATTTAATATGACGGGCTGTGCATTTTGCATACACTCGCTCCTTGTTAAAAATTATTTTTACCAAAACAATAAAAAAACAGACAAACTTTGGTTAATTAATATAGAAGATACACACAATATGTATGTAAAACATCTATTTTGACATTACGAGTATATCAATCTTGTGATAGTCCTTTCCACATCATTTAATGTATGATAAAATGATACTAGAAACAGTATTGTACTTATTAAATATCATTATAGCTATAAACATTATATTATATATTTTTAATAATTTGCTCTTTTGCTTTTGTTTTTTGGTAAATGCCAAGGCCTTTTTGAGCAAAAGCAACTGGACATGAATAATTGTATAAATTTTTTTATTTCCATGTTTATAGGATAATATAACTCATTTTTTATAAATTTATTATATATAATTGAATTTTCACTTGTCTAATGTTTGATGAACAATTAAAATTTTAAAATTTTTTAATTATTTTAATTTCCAGTGCATATTTTCATTTTCTAATAATTCGTTGTCTTCCTAATATCTACTATACATGCAATTGAGCCCAAAACGATTTTTACCCTCACAGAAATGCCAAGAAAACATAATTAGATGTTCATGTTGGATTTACAACCCATTTAGAAAATATTCCTAGCAAATCAAAAACTAATCTTAACTAAAAAAAAAGTATAATAATTTATTCATTTTTCGGAGTAAATTAACAAAATGTCTCTTTTGGCGTTTTATGAGTATTCATACCCAAAGAGCAAGATCACTAAATACATGACATTGCCTCTGGCGTTTAAATACGCCTGGGATAAGTCCTTACCAAATTGCTTCTATATGCTAATAATTATAATATGAATATATCGTTGTTGTCGAAAAAGATCCTGATAACTCTAATTCTATTTCTCTTGGCTTCTTCAGACTATATCAATCCGGTTAAGTAAGGTAATTTACAACGTCTCGTCATAGCATGAGAAGATCCCCCCCCCCCTCCAAAAAAATTAACCCCTTATAACCTTAGTATTATTATTATGAATATAAAAAAATGTTTTATAAACTTCAAATAACATACCAACATATATGCATCCAAAAAATTGTCTAGATGAGAAGTCATTATCTATTCACTTCAAAAAAATTCCAAATCGAAATTTGCTTAAAATATAGTTAATAGCATTTATTGGAATTGCAAAAGAAACACAAACCTACCAATATTTTTTTCGTACTTGCGAAAACCAAAAAGTTATGAAGAATAACGTTGTTGAAAAAATAAGCCTCGATAGCTGGATCATTTTTGGAAATATTGCAAAAATTATGTAACACAATTTTCTGGAAATTGAAAATATCTCATTTCAAAGTTAGTGTCTCAAATTTTATGTCCAAAATGTATCGTTTTGTGGCATTTCGTTTAAAAATATTGAAAATTGACGTTTGATGAAAAAATGCGGGAAAAAAGGGAAAAAAATGACAGATATTTCAGTTAAACATCCATTTTTATTTAGCAAATTTATATGCAAACCAATCTCCAGACAAATTTCTACAAACTTTATTCCATTTAATAATCCCATATTCCATTGAAAGTTCATTTTTTTGCACCTAAAATAAACGAAATTGCAATTTTCACCGATTCCTTTTTTTTTACCCATAACTTTTTTGACTTTGAATAAATTTAGAAAACTTAGTTATTCGTATAGTTGTTGTTTGAAACACCAATCTCTTTTTGATAAATAATTCAAACCCCATATTGTCTCCATTAGCTGAAAAAAACGGTTTTTGGGTTTTAAGCATAGCATAAGTCCCCCTTATATGACCCCCTCCAAAAATCGACCCTCCTGTCTTAGTACGTCCGAGCTCAAAAGAGGGACGCTTGCAAAATTTCAGCCCCCTAGGTTCAACTTTTTAGGAACTTATAAAGGACATCTAGACACACACACAATCTCTCTTTTATATATATAGATTTTTAATTTAATAATTACTTGACAAGAACTAGGGCCTAAGTGCACTAATTTTCCTTCGTACTTAGGATGAAAAAAAATAACAGGCTTTGTTGTGTGAGACTAAAGACTATTTAAAAAAATAAAATATGATATTACTTTTAATTGCTCTGTTTTCTCCAGAAAAAAGAAAAAAACTTTTTAAGGCATATCAACCTCATTTCTTAATGTAGTCATTTCAAATTGTTAGACAAAGAACTACTACTATAAGACCAACATTTTTGCTTTTTATAAGTTTTTAAAAAAACTTCAAAGTTTAAAATAAATTGTATTCAAAAACGCGTTTGTGATTGAACACCTTTATTTTATCTCCCATGAGAAAAGAAGCATAAAAAAATGTTGGAAATCAATTGGTATATAGCCAATTCTTTCCAATTATAAAATAATTATTCAATAATTACAGGGAATTGCTTAGAGTGTGGCATGCACTACTTCTAACTCAAACAAATAACTAATGGAACAATGATTAAGAGAAAATAAAAGAAAAAAACAACAACATAATATCAATAAAACCCAATAATTAAGCAAACCCCAAGTTAAATTTTTTGCATAATGACCTCCTATGTTGGATAAAAAAGTTTAAGCTCCTCAGAATTACTCCTGAACAGATATTGTGTACGACGATACTCCCACAGTTACGTCTGCTTTAAAGATGAACAAACAAATTTGCTCTCAAACGTGAACCACTTTAAAAGTGAAAATGCCAAGATATAAATTTCTAAAGTTTGGTTAATCAAATAGTCAGTATCAGTAAACAATCCACATATTGCCACGTAGCAATCTTCTCATTATGTTGCTAAGCCAAATTTATGATTAATATTTTTTTTTTTGCATTAGTTTCTCTTTTTTAATTACGAATAAAAAGTTTTTTTTTTTTCAATATATTATAATAACCTTTGTTTATTAAAGTTACGTATATTAAACCCTGTTGAATCCAATGTCACTAAACTAACCTATTCTTAACTTGCATTTTCACAAATGTAGACCAAACTGAAGATCTCTTAATACATGCACCAACTACATATTTTCTTGTGCCTCTTTGTACAACTGGAAGTATTTTTACTTATAAAATTACTTTATCCCCTAATGAATTAGTATCATGCGCAATATCTTGAAGTGTTCGATCCAATGCTTCAATAGAATGCTTATGGGCCATAGGTACTTCAAAATATTAATACTTTTCAAATTAGTTCTACAATCCCACTATTCGACTTTATTGAGGAGGTCGAATTCTCATCGATGTTGATTGGAATCTGTTTTATCACCTTTGATAAGTTCAAAAATCCGCAGCTGTTAAAAAAAATTCAAAAACTAAATTTTGTTTATAAAATTTTCTGAATAAAAATTTCAAATATAAAATTTGAAGAAAAATAAAATATTACATTTTCTAGCTAAAATCAAAAAATCCTTAATTGAGGGGGGCGGACTACAGCCCCTCCAACACAGACCCTGCGGACACCTCTGAGTATACAAGTAAAGCACTAATTGTCACCATTTTCTTTGGTTAAACTGATGGAAGAGGAGACAAAAGATGTCTGTCAATATGGTGATGAAATTGTGGTCTCCATATATTACCGCTTATTAATACAAGGCATCTTATATATGCATGTATCTAAATGATATGGTGATTAGTTTGCGTCACGCATTTATGACCTTACATTCTATGTATGTATGTACTAAAATATCCGTACGTTATATACGCCCTTAAACAAAGTTATGTTGATTGGAATTATATTCAGCATATCTACATGCATAATGGATACGATAATATGGGAGTACCAAATTGCTGTAGACCCCCAGAAAAAAAAAAAAAAAAGATTAAGGAATGTATGATTCTTAATAGAAAATTTAATGTATTTCTTTTTTCCAAAAAATTCAATTGTCTTTGAATAGTTATGGATTTTTTGAAATCTTTCTCCGAAAAAATGAAATATTTGAAATTTATTTTTAGAAATTATTTTCTGGTTTTTTGAAATATTTTAGCAAAATATTTATTTTCTGTAAACAGCTCTGTATTTATGATTTTTTTTTCGAAAAAGCTGTGGATTTTTTAAATTTTTATTCGAAAAATTAAATATTTGAAATGTTTTTGGAATTTTTTTTTCAAAAAAATTCCAAAGGCCAACCCCTTTCCCACACACACACAAAAAAAATCAGGAGACACCCCTGAAAGCAAAATGCTATTTTTTTAAACTGTTATTGAAAATATTAAATAATATTTACAAAAATCGCATCGTAATTGGCATTGAGATTTTTTTAGAATTGTCCTGTCACTAGATATATATATATACAATATTTTATTTTGGACTAGTAAATTTTATTTGACTAGCCCTTTTGGATAGTGGCTAATTTTAAGGATAGTCTACCTCTGATTACATACATTAAAAAAACAAGAACGATAACAACAAAGAAACAAAAGATGAACTTCCATATTTCAAACATAAAGTTGTGTATTTTCTTCTTCTTCAAATGAGATCCAAGAACTACTTTCAACTAGTGATGGACGATTAATCGGAGAATTGGTTTGTTTCTGGAATCGAAATCGGCATTTGAAAAATAATGTTTAATTTAAAATTCCGATTCTTAAATATGACATATTTATTACTAACTCTTCTAATTAATAATAATAATAATAAAATACCCCTTTTCCCCCCCCCCCATTAAGTAATTTTTGCTTTTTACTAGGAAATTTCATATTTGAATTTTGCTTAAAAAAAATTTTGTTTTTGAGAATAGTTTTAGATTAAAAAAAAAAAATAATTTTTTGAGAATAGTTGTAAATTTAAGAAAAAATTATACAATTATATGGTTTGATTTTTTTGTCTGAAAAATTTAATTTTTGTATTTTTTTTAAAAAATAACTTTAATTTTTGGAATAAAAAAAAAAATTCGAATAACTAAGCCTCCCCTAAAATATAATCCTGTGAACGCCCCTGATAGAAAAATAACTACTATTTAAAATAATCAAAAATCGGCATTGGGATTTTTTTTAATATTCCCATCACTACTTCCAACATTGATAAAATTAAAGTCTATAACTTTTTAAATATAGCTGATGAGATTTTTGAACATAACTTCATTTTGTATACTTAGCAATTGCTCAACCACTTTGGAAAAAAAAATGACATGGTCCTAACAAAACTATGTAGATTATAGAAGGAGTGTCAAACACACCCATTTGAAAAAAAAAATTGAAATAAATATCTGTACGAGGGTGGTCTAAAAAGTTTCAGACCTCAACGTGAAAATGGCAGTACTTTATAGATTCTATCTAGCATTGGTGGAGAGTTACTTTCTACAGTTTCAACCAACTGATGTGCAGATTGTTTGGGTGAGTTAATTCGAAAAATAATTCTGAATTTTCATTTTTCTACATCGTCGGCTTGTAACTCAACATGCTTCTAAAATATCCAAAATTGATGTATCAATACTTTAAAAATTAAATTAATTTAATGGTACAATTAATAAAGCAAAGTGTATCTGTAGTCTGTTTTCTGTAAGCATGATATATGAAAACGAGTCAAAATCTTAATCTTCTTTCATTGTTGAGAACACATTTGAAAAATATAAGAGTATCGAGTAGATACGTGATACTGTGAATATGAAAAAGAGAGAGTAAACCTGAGAATTCCATGAGGAATAAGCTTTTTTTTATCCAATCTCAACCTCGATTGACAAAAGGGAAAGGAAAAATTTAATTGAAAAAAGTAAACATCAATTTTTCTCCTACACAACTGTTAATTATTATTAAGATATTAATTTACATTTATTTTATACATTAAATTGATAATTATTTTGATATAATAAATTCATTATTGATTATCTTATAAAAGGACACGAGCTCAGCTGTTTCAGATGCAAGAGGTAACTTTAAAAAAATAATGATAACAGCTGATTTTCCACGACATCTTTGTTTATTTAAAAAAAAGAAAAGCGAGGTTTTTTTTTATGCCAACACTGAATTACTCCGGGGAATGCCGTGTCCTACCGCTATAAGTTCAACAAGGGATAAAATAAATAATTATATATTTTATTTATCAACACCGAATTCTTTTATAGATGACCTCCAATACCTTTTTGAATTCAGTAGAAGAGACAGTTGCAACAACCCCTTTTTCTTATACATCAAATAAGCTATAAAAAACTCAATAATTTTAATCAAGTTTTCTTCGAGATATTTAGTATTAGGTAGGAACTGCTTTCGAGGGGTCGAAGTAATTCTTTTGAATGAACAATGTTTTTATTATTAATTTGAATTGTTGATTTTTGTTCTAAATTGATGTAATTTTATCAAAATTCAGAACTAAATTATTTAGGAAAAATTTGAGAAATTGTAACACTCTGTACTATATCGTCCTATTAAAACCATAGCTATTCTCAAAAATTTCAAAAATCCACAACTGTTTACAAAAAAAGTGGTCAAATATTAAATTTTGTGGTCAAAATCAAAATTGTCAAATCCTCAAGGTTAGTTTTCATTTTTTTACATTAAAAAAATGCTTACAATTATAGGTATAGGAATGTAGAGTACACAATGAATATCAATCCGGATGATTTGTGTAGGACTGTCTATAAACGAATTAGGAGTTAAAAGTAGTTGATACAAAGGTTAATAGAAATACAAGGTTAGACCATAATATAATTGGGCTTGCTAGAATTTTCAATTCAATATATCGTACCGACTCCTTGGAAAGATATGGAGATTTGACGAAATACGCAAACACTCATAGTTTATGACCTCACTATTGCTAGAATTTTTGACTTAATGTATTGTACCGACTGTTGGGTAAGAAAAACAGATTTTGAGAAAACACGCAACCACTAATACACTATGACGTCGATATTAAAAAGCGTGGTGGAAGTCAAACATCAGTCGTACACGCGTTATAGTACATATATAACCTTGTATTTCTATTAACCCTGGTTGATACTACATCAGTATTGATCTATAAAACAGCAAATATTTATGCTCCGTTTGATATTATTCTAGTAAACTGTTTTTCTTATGTATATATAAATACTGAAAATCATCAACTTTGGAATGAAGTTTTTGAAATTAAGTGCTATAATTCAAATATTTATTATTCTACGTGAATGTATTGAACTAAGAAAGTTCAAGATTCCTCAAAATCACTACTAAGTTATTGATTAATCATTGATTTTATGTTTCAACCTTGGGATTTTAAAAAACAGACGATGAGGACATTAATAAACAATATTATTTCAAGGTGTCTCCTATTTAGTGATGCATGAAATATTTCCGATCGGTATGTGAAAAAATAAATAAAAAAAACAACATGAAAATGAACTTGGTAATCCTTACTATTTGAAGAATGATTGGACGGAGAGCAGCTTAATTGTTATGACGTTTTATTGTATCAGCGGCATGCAGTCTAGAGAGGAAGAAAATAGCCACAAACTTTATTTAATTTATCACTAAGGACATATAGGCCGGAATTTATCCGATGTTCTACTCCCAGTCAAGCAAAAACTTATTCTTATAAATCTCTAGCAATTCCTCATTGTTACTCCAGAATGACAGATTGATTGCCCTTCCTACCCTCGGAAATGAAGATCAAGGGTGGTCTAATCCCAGGATGTTAGCCCCTGAACACGTAGTACCGGCTCAAATGAATATCCTTGATACTCTAGACCAAGCACCCAGTCGTTGTGGCTTTTGTAAGCCAGCTTCACCGTGAAGATCTTCTCGTCAGTCCAAATGGTTGAAATGTGCATACAATAATCGAGGATTTTCAGAAGCACCTTCCACCGGGCCAGCTTCTTGGCCATTGTGGCCTCGACGAGTTGCTACCTCTTTTGTAGACGATACAGCTTCATCCTCTCTGATCACCCTACGCATGGTTTATCGAGAAACACCAGCCTAATGAACCATCTTTCTCATGGATGCGCTTTTTTTGCCATTGATCTTCGAAGTTCTTGTCTTGGTCAACCTGGTTGTTCTCATGGATCTCGGGCAACCCCTCCTAGGCCTCTCATGACATTCCCAGTATCCTTGTAACACTTGATCGTATAGTGGACCGGTGACTTGGACATATTGAGGACTTTCTGGGCCTGGGTAATGACCCAACACCGCTTCTCTTGCAAATGAAGCGAAAGGATGTCTCACTTTATGTACATGATGTCGTCGTTAAAGGCTCAAGAACACGTTTTAGAAAAAGTTTGTTTGACATAAGCCAAGACTTAGGTTTTCTAAACAAACAGAATTAAAAAATATAGACATATCTAGGAGAAACATTAAGTTGAAGTTGCTATCCTAAGACTTATGGGTCACTCTGTATACTTGTCTAAAAATGATCCAATATTTGTGGTATTCTGGGCTAGTAAAAAAAGTTGACTAGCTTTGTTGCTATTGGCTAATGTTAACCACTGTCGAGCCCTGAATTAGTAAGATAAACGCCGTGGCAAGCGAAGATGTATAAAATTAAAATTTTATGCCTTAAATTAGACATAACCAACGTACAAATGCAACTGTATAGAAAATTCGTTGTTTTCTTGTTAATCCTAAAAAGTTAATCCTTGTTGCAAGAATATAAAAGCATTACTTAATTAAATGCATATAATAAATGTTATATAAATATGTCTATATCCGGGGAAAGGACCATACACGACCGTATGGAAGAGGAGATAATTTAGAAGAACAGCTGATGTATAAAATAAATTGCATCAATCAAGTGGAGATGAAATGTGAAATGTACATGCATTAAAATCTGAAAGCAAGTTACAGAGTACTCAAGATTATAAAAACTCAAAAAACATGAAGAGAACTGGAAATGTTCATATTACATGCGTGCGAGAATACAACTCTTCAATCTAATTGTACAGTTGTATCCTCCTTTCTCGCACATTTTATAATGCGCGTATTTTCCCTCATCTAATTATAACTAAGAAATACCTCTTCATAAATAAAATTTTAACAATTATATTAATTTAAGTATTTATGGGAGCATTCTATGTATGCACTTTGTACTTGAGTTACGATGAAGCAAACTAGACATATAAGTATTAACACGGTTCATTGACACTTTCATATTTTAATTAAGAGTCTGAACGTCACATATGTCTCATAATGAGTCCAAATATATGAAATAAATTAATACACTTCATTCCGACATAGTTCAAGTATGTATGTTCTCATCATTCCTAATCACTCTTTCTCAAACCGGGTTCTATGTTAGCATAATAATTAGTTGAACGTCTACTTATTTAGACAGTTCACGAAATTACACAAAACAAACACAAAAATCCTACTTAATTCTAAATAAAAATAACAATTAAAGCAGGATGGTGACGTGTCCGTCTACATTCAATAATTAATTGTACCTCATGCAGATTTTAAAACTAGGTTTGGTGAGCATACCATCTTGGATTATCAATCCATAGAATGAAATTGAAGACCATCCTGTCGTCGTGTTATGTATTGTCTTTTTATACTTTTAGATCATGACGTAGGGATTTGTTTTAAATAGATAGTAATGCACCTTTTGTTTTATGAGTTGAGATATTTAAATAGTTATGTCTATGTACATCTTTTTAAGTGTAATCCCTTATAGAATATATGTTTTAGTGTATGATTGAACCCCCAATCCAATCCATTGGCTTTACTCCTGTCCGTTACTTCTGTCTGTTGGTGGTGTTCGTAGAACATTACACGTCGACGCTGCGGTAGGAAGTCACACTAACCTCCTTCTCAAGAATTGACAATATGGAGAAGTACATTAAGTTGAGAACATGGAAGAAGGGCATCAAAAGTGCTCAAAAGGGGTTTGGCAACACTCTTGTACAGACTTTGCACCTTTATATGGATAACTCACTAAGAGTTGGCAGTCTGCAAATGCCTACGAAATTGACGACCATATGTTGATATGTTGAAACCCAGAAACTATTAACTTGCTGCTGTTATTAGTAGGCTAATATGTTTTACACAATCTTGTTCTTTTTTTATCAAATAAATCACATGGTTGTACTTGTCTGTATTAGGCCTTATCTTCTCTGGTTTCCAAGCACCCGTGCGACTGCAATAGTAGCTTGACCCCCGATAGAAAAAACACATTTTATTGTAATTGCATAGACAAATGCAAAATAATACAGCTAAACCTATGGTCGGCAAATATCGAGGTAAACACAAAAACCGTCCATAAATTGTGCCACTGACTTTTTTTTTTTTTTTTACTTCAGAGGGCTGCATATATGTAGGTAAATTAATGAGTGTTCTTTTGAAGAAAAATATATTTTTATAATTTAGTTCAAATCTACCACCGACGCGTTTGTAAGCATCAAGGACCCCTTCTAATATGCTATAATACACCTTGGCCCACAGGTTGTGCAAGTGATCAGCTGATGCCCGAAGTAAATTAAATTTTTCCGCCTCTGTTTCCCCAAGCATTCATAAACCTTCATAATATCACAAAAATACACTCGGCCCTCAGGTTGTACAAATGAAATGCTGGGCCCAAGCCAGTTTAAGCTCTAACCGTTGATGCATTTCTAAGCAACACAGACCCCTTCTAGAATACACCTGGTCCATCGGTTGCGCATAAGAACTGCTGCGCCCCAAAGTAAGGTATATTCTTCCTCCGTCCCTTCTCTGAGCATCAAAGAACTCTTCTAATATCCAAAATACAACATCGCCATTAGGTTGTACAGGATAAGTCCTGGGGCAAAAGGGACATGAAGCTCTACTGCCGCCACGTTTCTAAGTGCCAAGGACATCTTCAAATATGTAATGATATAACCCGGTCTATGGGTTGGGTTGAGCACAATCCATCCCTTAAAATTGGATATTTATAATACTTCACTAGTACAATAACTGATCACGAATACAAGTATAATACATACCTATTTTATTTCTGAGTATATAAATTTGTATTGTTTGATTGTTCCTCGACAAGAGGATTTGACCTACCTCGGGGTCCAGCCATTTACCTGTACAACCTGTGGTTAGTGGTGTGTTATAACATATTATAAGAGAGTCATAAATACTTAGAAACCCGGCTGTGATTGAGTTTTTGGGAGTAAGGAGACAACTTTTGAAACATCGTGAACTTTAAAAACTGACCCCACTCGTATGAACCATGTTTCCGGATCCTCCTGGTTGAACTGAAGGTACACACCGACACATCTGGAGCGATCTGGTTTTTCGATAGGGGAATTATTGGATTGGGGTTTGGCATTGTACAGACTGGTTCACCAATGGAAGAAGTTAACACCATTAGTATTTAGACTAGACCTCGCTTACAGGTTTCTAGTATGATGTGAATCCTTTGAATTTTTAGCAGCCCGTTTTTTCAGAATGTGTAATCGGAAGAATTAATTTTCTTTTCCATTGCAGTTGTCACTATTATTTAATTTCTGAGAAGTGAACTTTCTTTCTAAAATATATTCAATTATATTCTTTACGGGGTTGAACATTCTTGTGTGTTGATAATAGAAGGAATTGGTTGCGGAGCTATAATTGTAAATCCTTGTTGGACTCACAGTAGAGTTGGGGAACAACATCGAAGTTATTCTTGCCGATGTCATTTTTTATTTATTTATCCCCCTCCTCCCTTGTCACAGCTGATTGTAGATGATCTCCTCCAAAACATTTTTCTAATTGTCAGGATTACCATGTTGATTCTCGGTTTTTTTTAATATGACAATAATACACCCGATTTTCATCACTAATTATATGTTTTGACCAACTAGAGGGCATGTCCCAAGAAACGAATCAAATTTCCTTTCATAAAACCCCGTAATTATGAGTCAATACCTATGCAACAAATGAGCTGAAAATTCTAGGCCTTAACAAAGAAAACACGGTTTTTTCCCTGTTCATATTAGCTTTTTTTAAATTATTATTATTACTTTTTTATTATTCCTTTATTCGCTATATGGGTCACCATAACACTTTTTAGGCCATTGCATAGATTGAACTGTATTTTTTCCCATCAAGAAGCAGTTTAAAATTAAGACAGAAATAAATAACAGAAATATCGTCACCCTTAGCACAATAACTCACAAAATAAAATAAAAATTGTCATGATATTTTGACAGATATCTTTTGAAGATTAGTACTAACTGAAAATGAGGTAATTTACATGGAATATAGTGTTATGCAATGTGTTTTGTAAATGAGAGACAATGTTGTATTTTTTTTTTTTTTCTGTAATCCATCTGTTTGTACAAAGACTTAATTCATTCTTTGAGATCAAAATATAAATAATCTTTGGAGATGAAATTTAGAACTCATTATTTGACAAGGAAGTACAGAATAAAGAATAAAATATGGAGTTAAAATCAATGAAAGAAAAATGAAATATAATTTGACCTGCTTATTACATTTAGTCTTGCATTAAGATTATAAAGTTGTAAAAAATACAACTTTTGATGAAGAAGCAATTTTTTTAAGCTGTCGGTATGGACGTAAAAGAGAATAAATTTTTGAGAAGGCCACTTTAATTTGTCCGAGAGGTTCGGGTAACCCGTTGAACATCCTTCATGGTAGGGATCAGGGAATGACAACTATTCTCCGTGAACCAGGAATTCCCAGTAAGCGTAAGTCATAAGCTTACGTCCAGAAGATTAGTAGTTAATTCAATAGATATATATTTTTTTTAATTGGAAAACTTTTTCATTTGATGAAGTTCAATAAAAGAAGTATTTTTATAAGGTAAAACTTTTTGATATCTTTTTTATATATATTTTTTTTTATTTCAAAAAGTTAATTTCATTAGCCTTACAAAAATGCCAAGAAAATATAACTAGATATTCATGTTGGATCTACAACCCATTTAGAATATTCCAAGTCAATCAAAAACTACTCTTAACTAAAAAAAAAAAATTTATTCAATTTTCGGAGTAAATTAACAAAATATCTTTTTTGGCATTTCAGAAGTATTCATACCCAAACAGCAAGATTACTAAATACTTTATGGCATGGCCTCTGGCTTTTTTCGAATATTAAATACGCTTGGAATAAGTCCTTACCGAATTGAGGCAAACACTGGGATAATTTTGGCCCACTCTTTGTCAAAATCGCCAAAGGTCATCGAAATTTGTTGCATGTATTTTCCACATGACTTTTTTTAATGTAGTCATTGTATTCTCAATAGGACTTTGGTTAGGATTTTGGGCCGGCCAGTCTATGACCCATTAGGCGTTTGAGCCGTTCATGATTTTTTTTGGTTCATTGTCCTGCTAGAACCACAAATGTCTTCGAAGCTTAAGCATCTTTTCTGCTTCATGCAGATACATTTAAAGAATCTCGATGTTGTCATCTTTTTTCTTGGTGCAATCATTTTTACGAAGCTCTCCAGTTCCATTGGCAGCAAAACATGCCTACATCATGATGTGTCCACCATCGTGTTTTTCTGTTAGAATAGTGTTTTTGGGGCTGATGTCTTGGCCCTTTTTTCTTCAAATGTGCCGATGCTGACAAGACATTCCAGTTAAAATAGTAATAAATCGATTACTCGAGTTTTATATGATAATATGGGTTAGTATTTCAAATCAAAATTAAGTTTTTGTTTACTAAACCACATCCCAGAGATGTAGCAGGAGGAGGAAAGAGCCGCATGCGGCCCCGGAGCCTCGGATTTCCGATCCCTACTATGGAGTCTACAAAATTTATGAATATAAATTTCAATATCTTCCAAGTACTAATGCTATTTTATATGAGAAGTTTCTTCTGTTTATATCAGTAACACATTCCCTCCAACAACCCCCCCTCCCCAACAACACAAAAAAAATATCAAATAACAGGTAGTTGATATTAACAAGGTCTACCATACTTCTCGCTCCTACCTTCTCCTCGCAGTCTTTTTTTCATTACAAAAATGTCAATTTATTCATGATATAATTATGCTGCAAGTAATGATTCCAATACTCATTTAGTATAGTGACGTTTTTATGTGGTACTTGTGATTCAAACAACACTAGCTCAGACGTAAAAAAATCTGTGTATTAAAAATTCACCAAAATTGGAAAACAGAATCTACACTTAGGGTTATACTAATGATTAGGTGATAAAATGTTTAGTCATTATATTATATACATACAATATATCTACAGATGTGATATCAAGGTGTGAATGGAGCATTTAATTGATATTTGTAAGTATTTTTTAGTTATATATTCGATAAATGTACTATGATTAGGTTTAATACTTCATTGCATACGTATAATGATTCAAAGCAGATGTGTTACTATGTTTTTCACATTCTTCTTAAAACATATTGACGTAGTTTGCGTAATATAACTCACGGGGTTTTCATTATTTTCATGAAATCCTTTGATTTTTTAATAGAATTACTACGGGAAACAGGGATTTTACAAATTCCTCAATACTTTAAGAAGTTTCCCGAATTCTTAAGTTTTATATATATGTCATATATATATAAGGATCTTCTCCCTAGAGTAGTAATTGAAGAATTATATAACCTTATTTGGGATCTCTCTTGTTACTTTCATTTAGAAGAGGAAGAAAAATCTTTATGGGTATTGAGTTTTGTTATTGAAAGAAGCACCTCTTGAGGACTTTAATTTTTTTTTGTATATATTTTATTATTAGTAAATAAATGGACTATTTAATTGATGGCAAATAATATTTAATTATAAATCTTTTAGCAGGTATATAAGTGATATCTTGAAATATAAGGGGCTTTCTGAAAGTAAGAAAACCTCAGAATTTACAATGATTGAAATATTAAAAATGTTGGAGAACTTTTGGAAGCTTTCTTTCTATTGGAAAAATCTGTTTCAACATTTTCAGTATGATATTTCAATCTCTTCTCATAGGAACAGGTGATTATTTACACTAAAAATGAACTTCTTAAGCAAGACACGCAAATCTGCAAAAAATTGAAATACTCTTATTCAAAAAGACCTTGAGGGATGTCAGTCTGAACTAAAGCCCCTAATTCTGTACTTCATGATTGTGAATATTTGACTAAAAAGTATGGATGATTTTGATGTTGTCATTAATAAATAAAAAGTTGTGGAGTTGGTGAGAAGATTTTTTCCAAGTAAAAACGAGTCTCATAATCAAAAAGGTATGGAAACTGTAGTTGTACGCGAACAAACCTCAACTTTAAAAGGCCAAACTTATGCAGTAAAGCTTAAGGAATTCTTAAATAAGAAAACTACTCCTTTAGTAAATGATAATTCATTTTGCACGGATAAAGTAGTTAAAGAGCATTGTCTTTGTAGGGTCAACTGGGAACTTGAATGAAACTAAAGTCTTGGTACATTTAAAAGAGGCAACTAATTTCTACAAAACAAGAAAACAGTTTTTTAAGTCTTGGAATTTTTTTACTGAGCTTTGTAATCGACTAGGAGATGATATTCTTTATGTTTTATTACAAACAAATGTTAATTTAAAGGATTTAAAAAATGAAATATAAAACTTATTTGTGTTTATAATTTTTTAAGCATAATCGATATTAGCGATTCCCGGGAATCCCAAAAAGATCGATAATTTATCATCACTCTACAAAAGTCCCATTGCCCATGCTTATACTGTGGAACGATATCTGATTTGGTGACGAATGAATAACTTTTGAATATATCTTTTGTATGCTAATTCATTAGGATAAAAATTATTTTCATATATAACACATTATTCAATAAGTCCCGAGGTAAACTAAGGAAAACTCAATATTTTGACAAAATTATATTTTATTCATGGACATAGTCTCCTTCAAGCATTAATAAAATGTTTCGTTCATTTTAGCATAACGACGCAGGAAGTCTGGTTTATTGCGGCGAAACAGCACCAAACAACGCTCTTAGTCCTCGACACGTTGCAGTTTTTGGTCGCCTGTGAGCAAACGCGGCACCCACTTTGAGAATACCTTTTTCATAAACAACTTTTCATGCAAAATAGTAAACACACTGCAATTTGATATCATAAGGATATCAGCTATCTCGTTCATCTTAATTTTACGTTTGGAAAAAACCATTTTGTGGACTTTTTGTATGTTTTTGGGAACAACTGCAGAATTTGGGCGACCAGAGCGTTGAGCATCATCGGTGACTGTACGGCCACATTTAAACACAGTAAACCAACGTTTCACAGTCGCTTTTGATGCTTAGAGTTTGGACCACAATTATTAAGACCAACCTTTGCCTTTACGGTATTTTTCTCCATCAAAAAGGAGTGATATATCAACACACGTAACGTCACTTTAAGCACTATTACTTGTCAAAAAATAGCCCAATTCTCATAAAAAATTTGATATGTTCCGTTGGAAGGCTGGTACTACGTAAAAAATATTTGCAATATTGGTGCCACTTGTGAGAAAGCCTTGGGACTTATTGAACGATGTAATATAGATATGTTGTTCATAGAATCATGCGTAATTTTCCAATAGTTGAACAGTCCCATAGATTAAAAAAAATATTGTAACTTATAAATGAAAACTACATGTGGAATAAATTGTTTCTTTCTAACTTTTATATAATATACATTATTATTGAATTATTATTTGGTGCTACTTTGAACGTTTTCATAGCTAAGACTATTCTGAACTAATTTAATCAATATAATTCGATATTATTTTTTTAGAAGGATATTATAAAAATTCTTTCCATGCTAGTTAGCTATTATTTTATTTGAAATTAAATATGTCAGCAATACATATATTTCCATCAAATGTTCTTTTATACATTTTATCAAGTGAATTTGTAAAAAAATATACTCATTTATTGATTTCTTATAAATTATATTATTTAAATCGTCAAATGTTCTTTTATACATTTTATCAACTGAATTTGTAAAAAAATATACTCATTTATTGATTTCTTATAAATTATATTATTTAAATCGTCAAATGTTCTTTTATACATTTTATCAACTGAATTTGTAAAAAAATATACTCATTTATTGATTTCTTATAAATTATATTATTTAAATCGAAATGGGATATTAGAAACTGTGCTGGAATAAAATGTTCCATAGACTTATATATCACTAGTAGTCGAGATGGAGCTATACTAATAGAGCTATTAATTTATAAATATAGAAGAATATACTGATCGGGTGTTGTTATCAATTAATTAAAAGATAATAATTGAATTTGTAATCTGTTTTATTTTACTCTTTCGTTTCCCAAATAGACACAGTTTTTATTATACATACTTTTCTTGGCCAAACGTCTACCTTTTTCCGAAATATCAATAAAAAATATTGCAAAAACAACTGCAATTTGTAGAGTAGGCAAAAACCATACATCCTAGCGGCGTTACACGCTTTATGAGATTTACTTGTCTACGAAAAAACTTTTTTCCTCGCAAGATATCGCTTTTGAGTTGCAGCAGGTTACAATACATACTTTAACATTTTTCTTTGTGACGTATTTTTTGTGTTTCTTCTCTTTATATAATTATTCTTGTTAACACTAAATTAAAAGGGTAATTTTGGTGAGGTTTCACGTTTGCTTACAGAATAATTCATGGCACTAGTGGATAAAAAAGTATACTCTTAACAAACTATATTTAAACAAAAAAATATCATGAAGTCATCGTTTTGCCACTTGATTTATAGGTTGGGGGGGGCGACAAACTAAAAGATTCAGCGCATGACTAGATTTTTTCTTTATATATTTTTTTAAATTACGAGTTAACATTTTTATATTTTTGAAGACAAAATTTAGAATGGATTTTTATTTAGTTTTAATAAAACACAATTTTTTTTGCAAATTTAAGGGGTTAGTTTAAAAGTGGCATATTTTTCTATTCTTGTCAAAAAAAACAACAACAAAAAGACATTCCTTTTACTCTTCGACAGCATTATTTTATTTTTTGACAAATTTGTTATTAGTTCGATAACAACCTACCAACTGGTTTTGCTTCTTTTTGGAAGAAAGTTTGCAAGGTAGAATATAGGTAACGACTTCAAATTTCAAAGAAATATATTGACTAGAGTCCCCAATGTACGATTAACATGTACATAATAATCTTGTTATTTGGTACATATATAGAGATGTAGACTTTCCAATGAGAATAAAAAAAAATGGATGAATATATTGAGGTAGTGAGTGCATCATGTGATCCTTTTTTCAACTCACGGATCATATTCAAATCTTTGGTATATCAATGACTTTTTTATTTTCTTTATGATATAGTTCATTCAAATTCATTCCCGCAGTTTCTGGGAGTAAATACGCGGATAGTCCAGCAAAGAATCCAGGTACTCCTATTATCAAAAGTGGTAATGGTTTCCAATAGTAGGATAGGATTGACAAAAATCCAGCACCTATGCTGAAAAATCTGGCAATCGTTGAGCAAGTTCCTAGTGCCTGAGCCCTCAAGTTTGTAGGATATAGCTCCATAGGTAAGAGCCAAACCATAACAAACCCACCCCCTGCAGACAGGAGTCCAATTAAAAAGACTACCAATATTGTGAGTGACCATGTTTTAGGTATGATTGCCAATGAGACACAGCAGGTTGATGTAATAAGTTGGTAAAGAAACAAATTGAAACGGCGACTAAATTTTTTTAAAATTATATAAATAACGATGCTCGCAGGTAGCTCCACTACGCCAGTAATGACAAAGTTTAAAAAAATGTTTCCGTAGAGATTTGTTATGTTTAATGAGAGTGTATATGCTCCAAAGCAAACAGTGATCCAATTTGCAATTAAAACCAGGGAAATTCTTAATTCCTTGTTTCTGAACAAATCCATAAAACTGTGTTTACCTTTATTGGTTGAGGATTTAGCCTCCACATATATTTTGTGGAGGATGTCCTTGATTTTTTTCTCTTCAAATTCCGTTAGAGTTTTACCATTTTCTTTTGCAAATTTAAAAAGATTTTTTTTGGCTCTCTCTGAATTACCATTCACACTGTCCCATCGAACAGATTCAGGAATAAAAAATGCCGTTGAAAGAGCTATGAGACCCAAGGTCCCGACAGAAATATGCAATTGGTAGTAAGGTTTGAAAAAATAGGCTAAGGCTCCAAGTATTGATTGATATATTGGTGCAAAAGTATCTTTAACGGCTATACAGCTCTCTCTTCCACTCACGCCAAAGGCCTCCACTAAAATGCTATGTGCACAAATCCAATGAACAGGTAAACATATACACATTAATAGAACAAATGTGGCATAAAACTCATATGAGGGTACGAAGGAACTCAGAAATAACAAACATGTTGTGATTGAGATGGATGTGTAGCAAGATACCTTTCGTCCAAAGTAATCTCCAACACTTCCCCCAATCATGGAACCAAACATGAGGCCTATCATCATCAGTGTCCCAAGAAGTTTCTCCTTTGACTCAGAGTCACAAACTAAATTATATTTTGTAGAGATGGTGTATTCATAGTTCGTTTTATCATACACCCATTCCGTACATTTTATAGTCTCATTACTAAAATTTTCTGGAACACAGGCACTACTCACATCTTTCATTTTAAACATTCTACACGAGTCGTAGGCTCCATTAACTTGTAAGAAGTTGGATGTGCCCATGCTACTTGGAAGGGCCCACTCCATCCATGAAGAATTGCCGTAGGATTCACAGGAGGGAACCTTACAACGATGACTTGGAGTATATGCTGCAAACATGTGTATGAAGAGAGGTACTCCTCCAGCAGCATTTAAGAAAAATCCAAAGAAAACTATTTTCCATTGAGCGAACCCAGATCCACCAACTATATCTGAAAATATATAGTCGATTCCTTGATTTTCAATCTCCATCATGGAATTATATAAGCTCAGAACTGGAGGATATTAGTATATTTCTATATCCTTTGATAGACGTTTACAAATTAATATATATTTTGAAAATAGAGCTTTAAAAAAATGCCTTATATATATGTAGTCATTTAAAAAAAAGTTAAGTAGGAGAGGAACACGGGAGAAAGAGTGAGAGTTGAAGTGTGTCTCCACTATTCCCTTTGTTATTTTTTTTTCCTAAGATGAAACACGCGCGCTAGAGTCGAGGAACACTATTTCAGTGTTCCTTCCTTGCTTTAGTTTTCGATCACAGACATAAAAAGAAAGAATAGTTATATAAAGTGTAGGCTTACGGGATAATTTTCTATGCGTTATGAAAATGTATGCCACTATTCCCTCATACATTTTCATCACTTAAAGTAAGTGATTAAAATACAGTCTACGACCTCTATTTTACAGCCAAAACTATTTTTTTTTATAAATAACAATTCTCCTACACTAATTATCCAACTTTAATAAAAACCAATGGCAAATAATAGTAATGGACTTTTTTTTGTTATTCAATATGATCGTATTTCCCTTCAATAACGTCCTCGACTCGATCTCAGAAACGAGAGCAGGTCTTTATCACAGTCTTCTTTGGCAGAGTCGATAATTTCTCATGAATCTTGGATATCAGCTCTAATTTTTGTTGCAGGAGAATCTATGGGCATGTCACTCAACTGCGACCCTCACAAAGAAGTAAATTGACCGGTGAGCCTGGAGGCCAAGTACTGGGTCGGACAAAGTAAAAAAAAAAAAAAAATTGACAACCAGGTCAACGTGTTCTTTGCAGTGTGGCATGGAAAAGAGTCTTGTTGTCAGACGAATGGCTTCCCAGATGGAACTATTCAGAAGAATGGTAATCTCTTGTAATAGCCCTCACCGCGATTTGGATGGCTAGTCAGCACAAGTTTTTTCTGCAAATTTACAATGAAATCCTGATCCTTCAATCAGTCTGACCTCATCTTGTGATCAGCGCGCTTTGTCATTGATTCATAATCACCTCCAGACTCTTGCAGTTCCTTCCTTACTCTCCAAACAAAGGATCTGTCCAGGTTTAAGGAGTTAGCAATATCAACAGTGTACTCTCATTGTAGTCTCAATACAAATAAATCATGAAACATAATAACAACATCTACTTTTGTTGTGGAAAAACAAAAGTAGATGTGTTGATATTTATGTATTTGGACTTAATGATGTACAAATTATGAACTTTAATTGTTACGGTGAATGAAGAAATTCAGTTTTAAGACACTAGGAGACGCAAGTTTAAGTAGGCGAATTTTTAATAATGTGAAGCAACTTTATCCATTTGCAATTAATTAATCATCAATGATGTTGAATTCCATCTGTCCTATTTGTGTTAAAATGCATTATATAATTTCTAGATTTAATTTTTCAAGTGTTCAATTTAAGGATTAAGTTTTAATTACTATTAAAATATGATAAAGAATTCAAATACTCTTATCTCGCAAAATAGACGAACAAAACAACGATGATAAGTTATATCATTTTTTATGATCAAATTATAATACAGAAAACATGAAAATAAGTTCAAAAGGGCGTGTCGTAACTAAAGTAGAAGAAGTACTTTGAGGTCTGTCCATCCGCATCGAATAGATATATATCATTATATTATGTACTAACAGGAGTTACTCGGAGTTATTAGGCGTCGACTTTGCGTTATATGTATTCACCTTTTTCTTTTTTTAATTATGACACACTAAACTTTAGCTATACACGCTCGTTACTATGATGCTTTCATAGATCAAGTAGCCACAACTCTAGCAGATAAGTGCACGCACTAAAATTATGCTTCCACAGACAGTAAGTCAAACTTGGCTATATTAATATAGACATGCCCAAATTTTAATTAACACATTATTTTTAAGAAAAATGAAAAAAATATTTACTATAAAAAAATAAAAAATTGCCAATACCGATATTAAAGAAAATACTTACTGTTAGATGGTACAAAATTCAGAGTTCCATTTCGAAATTAATAAATATTTTATACTTTTTAATGATAACTTTGATCGTAATTTGGTGTGGATGACTCTAAACATGCAGAAAGTTATCTAAACTTCACAATTTACAATGGGGGTTTTCTACAAATGTCATCATTACCAACATCCTCCATTAATTAATGATGGTTCTTCGGGAAGGGAAGAATTTACCCGTGTTATTTTCCTACCGTGTCTCTTCCTAACACGAAATAGAGAATAGTAAAGGTTTGACCCAGCAGGATATAGTCTCCCTCCACAGGCTTTGCCCCAATTCAAGTTAAAAGAAAAAAAATCCCAATAAAAGCTCAAAACAAAAGTATTTTTGTGGGATTAAATGCAGCAGGCACAGTAGCTCTTTTATCTCCTATTAAAAATGGAAAAACAAAACAAAATTCTTACAGATAAAGCCAAGGCAACTACCTCCCCCCCCAACTTGTTTGGGATCGATCGTAAAATGGCGTAAGCAAATAGAAAATACCATTCAGGCTAAATATGAGCGGGAGTAACTAAAGGGTAAGATGGGATAAAGTTTTCAGGGTCCGCCAATAGTCAGGTATAATAAGAGATTAAAGTTCCTATAACACAAAAAATAAGCCCAAAACCAAAGGCGTCTTTGAAAGTATAGTAAGGTTCAAAAGGAATTTTATAGTAGTAACACTATTACTCCATAATTTTTTTGAACGTTGGATGATTAGCAACGGATAAGGTTATATTACATACAATAAGCATCTTTGTGAGATCAAAGTTAAAGTCTGACTTGATGTATTCATTGTTAACTTAGTTTTATAGATGAATATCCATACTCTTGTTATGAGATGAGGATAATGAGTGGCGTGTAATTCTAGACAGGGGACTGAAGGCACATTTATATTGATAAATCCGACAAGCCATCTGTTTCTCATCCGGTAAGTATTTTCCAAATTCCTAGGCCTCCATTTCAGAAATCCAGACAGAAGGCGAGGTTATTTTAGGCATTTCATTCAGTTCTCTATCGACTATCAGCATCTAATATTATATTCATATTGAATAATAAAGGTGGGAATGATAACGTTCTTGATAGAAGAGGATGTATATTATTTAATCAATGATGCCATGCGTATTTATTCCTTCCTCCTCGCACGCTTTTCTATTCTTACCAAAATTATCACCCTTACTACTAGTAGAGCAAAGAATTCAGTGGTACATAAAATGTGTCCCTGACGGTATGTAAAAATAAAAGGAAAAAAAAATTACGTTATAACCCTGACAATTGATTGCATGTTTGGGAGGAGGCAGCTTAGTTTTAATGACGTTTTATTAGATCAACTGCAAGCAGGCGTGAGATTACGGAAATAAAAATACATAGGCTGGAATTACTCTGATGTTGATCCTCAATTCTATTCCAAGTCCAAGAAGGACTTATACTTATAACTTCCGAGCAAACCTTTATTGTTACTGACCATTTTAATTAAATGTTACCTTTTCACTTATTCAATGTTAATGATGATAGCTTTGAAAAAAAGAAAAGAAACCTGTTCCGATTGCTAAATATGAAAAACAGCTCCCACTTTCTAGGACATATTTTATACCCTCACTTGATATTTCTTGTTCTCTTCAATACTTGACTACAACTGAGTTAAATTTAAGCGGTATCCATTTGGATTGTTTGAATCAAAACATTTAAAATAAATAATTTATATTAAGGTTATTAAAGGGAACTAATGTGATTGATTAACAATACCACAAGTATAACCCGTTTGATGTGTACCTATCACAGCAACAAGACGAGAAACACTGGACCTTGAACTAGTCGAGAAAATCAAGGAACGAATTCTACCTTGCCTACGGGGTCGATGAGGTTCTGACGGTCAACCAGACTAAGTTCCCAGCCTCCACGATGATACTGGGTATCCCGGATTCAGACGGGAAGAGGATGCCCCCTTGTTGGTTCCAGAAAGGCCTGAAAATAGAGGCCAAGGAGCACCAAAACGTCCTCAAGGAGGTGGTTTTGCCATGGGCGAAGTCCAACTATCCAACAACTCTCTTTCATAGGAAAAAAAATCCTTTTTTTAATTATAGAGATGACTATTATAAAGAATAATTAGTGGGAAATGATACTGGGACCTGGCAACACAGGAGGGCAAAATTTATTATCTTTAATGATTAATTTGCTTACATCGACGGCCATAGGATGAGCCTTGGGTTCATGATTTAGAATTATTGAAGTGGTCAAGTTCATATGTTCGAGTTAATGTAGAGTAATCATTAAACTCATGTTCGAAAAGAGCCTTCAAAAAGTACCCCCTCAGCCCCCTGTGATATTGCTACAAAATAGGTATTTGCTTCATAATCCCTTTAAATGATATTCAAAAAAATTAAAAAAATATATAAACTTTGGTTTCTTGAACTTTTTGTAAGTAATATTGGAACGAAACGTTAAAATCTCCTTTTTAGCAATCATTGTTAAAAAAAAAAATAGTTCTGTTCATTGAACGCACATTCCACAGAATGTTGTTCAATTTTTCTATTGACAGAGAACCTTCCACTATATTTGTTCCTTAAAATGTTATTTAAACTCACCCATGAGGATACGCTGTAGATCTGGCGCCATTTAAATACAATTATAATATTTTACATGAACTCATGTTATTTTAAATGTAGAAGGTTCTTTTTATAGCTGTAATTCAATTTTCCCCCCATAATCATAATATATAACTGGGAGCTAATATTAAAAGGATCTTAATTCAGTATTAAAATATGTATTGCTCCGCTCTTAAAGGGTGATTCAAAACGAGCGGTTTTTGGATTGTAGAAATAAAACACATAAAATATTATATTATGGTCAAAACTTTATTATGAACCGTAAAAACAATCCTTTACAACTATTTCTAGAAAATAATCCCCTTCATATGTTGGCCGCAACTGACCTTTAAATGGTCCATTCTTTCGGGCCAATTTTCGATGACGCGTTCTAGAATTGTGCCCGGAATCTCAGGAATAACTCGCTCAATATTTGCTTCCAATGCTTCAATCGTCGCTGGTTTATCCACATAGACTTTTGCTTTTACGTAGCCCCAAAGAAAAAAGTCCAAAGGTGTGATATCACACGATCTTGGTAGCCAATTCACCGGGCCAAAACGTGAAATTAATTGCTCACCACAATGATGTCCCAATAAGTCCATTGTTACGCGCGCGCTGTGTGGCAAGTGGTAAGACCATGTGCTTGTTGAGAGCGGTGGCGAATCGATTCTTCACGATCTTTGGCTACGCCTGCATTATTTTCTACGCTGCGAGCTGTACGTGACCAGACGACGGGACATCCCAGCAAGTTGCTGCCCCTTCAAATTTTTCGATCATTCTGCGAATTGTGGATTCTGAAGGTCGATTATATGAACCATAAGTTTGGCGTAATTTGCAAAAACTTCTTTCACAGAACCCTGATTTTCATAGTACAATTGAACAATTTCTGCACGTTGTTGTGGCGTATATCTTTCCATGAAGAATTGTAAAACAATACTGAGTAAAAATGACGTATGAATTTGACACAACTCGCGCACGCCTGTCAAAAAATCCCTACTGGAAAAAACCGCTCGTTTTGAATCACCCTTTACTTTCTTCTCACTCTGTTACTAAAGTCCCATCTCTAAGGATGGGAAACGTGCTTTCCCAAGCGCATCCGCAAATACAACTTCAACTATCTGGTTCCTCGGTTTTCTTTCGGACATAAACAAACCTATATTCATAAATCATACTTGATGGCCGATTGGTAATTTCGAACATACTTATAAGATATCTCAATTATGATTTTTTTAACATTCCAACTTATCTGAAAATTTACTACATATAGAATCTTTCCTTCACCAAAATATAGCTTTACTTGATACTATTTAATCAAAATAATATTATGCAGAAAATGTCTTGATGTTAGTTATAATTTATTGTATGATACAAATAGTATTAAATATTAATTGTCATAATATAAAACTTTGGTATGTAAGTATAGAGAAGCACAATTAAGATTATTTGATGTTGCAAATAAAATATGTGAAGTATATATTAATGGAGAATAATAGAAATGGCGAAGAAGAATCAAAATAGTGTAAATGATTTAGTATCAAAGGATATTAACGCAAATACCAAGTCATGTGGATTCAATATATATCGAAGAAGTCATAGTTGTAGGAGATTGTGGAACAAGAGCCAAGAAAGATTGTGTAGATAGGGTGGTTTCCAATTTCCTCATAAGAATGGGAAAGTTTGCCTTCCAAAAAGCGTCGAATGCACAAGATGGGGTAAGAGAGGCCAGTATGCAGGTGTCTAAAAGAAAGCTCTATTTCGATCAACTCTATTCAAAAATTTGAACTGAATAAATTACCCATCGATGATTTGAATATCCTTGGAAATTACTTCAAAAATATAATAGCTACATATGACAGTGGTGCAATTGTATCTGTCGCTGGATCAAGAGTTCTAAGTAAATATCGATTCCAACCCAATTAAAAGAGCATCGTTTAGAATATATCTTTAACCTCAATTATTTATTTATATACACATGAAGGAAGAGGGATTGTTGTACATTATTAATATATAACTTCCCTATAGATAACTTTATAAATGTATATTATATTTTGTAAATTTATGCAAGACAAAATATATTGTTAGTTAGAAAACATCAAACCCATCATTACAGGAAGTGTACTCTTAACTTCTTTGTGACCACTGACCATAAAGGATGAATATATAACTTTGGCACGAAATCTAAAGAATAGAAATGAGGCTATTAAGTAACAAATAATTTAAAAAAATATTATTAATATTTACGTATTGACGATTAAATGACAACGAAAAATACATTCCATTTGGTGATCAATAATTCCCTCAATTTCTTTGTACTTAGTTTGGGCCTCCTTTTCGTATTGATGATATTCATCATACTAAAGACTCTCTCAGCATCACAATTGACAATATTTTTGTATACAGTGTTGTCACCTGTTGAGAGTTCCTTTAGTTTTGTGTAGCCAGGATTCTTTTGAAGCACTTCTTTTAACTTGGTCTTGAATGGCTCTTCCTTCAAATCTTGAGTTAGATTTTCTACTATGGTTAGGGTGGTAAAAAGAGGGAATATTTCCTGAAGCGCAGTTATTGCCAAAGGTATTTGACGAAAATTTCCTTGTATCAATACGACTTCTTCTCTTAAGGAATCATTATTAATAACTTCTTGTGCTCTTCTGATTGCTGCCAAATCATCATTAAGGCTGTTTAAATATTCTCTGAAGACGTCGTAGTGATGGTAGTAGTACTCCACTGCTTTTAACCAAGTTTCCTATCTTGTTATAATTGGTGATGGAGTGAGGGGAATTTCGTACGAAGCAGAAAATCCTCTCTTTGGGATGATCCAGAACATTTAAAGGGATAAGGCAATAACTTTGCTACGTCCAAATTGAATGATGAACCGTTTAATTCTCCTTCGTCTCGTTGAATCTTGTGTTTCTGGAAGACTTTTAAGTTGTTGATGTGATGAGAGATTATGGAGTGGCAGATTACTTGCCCTAAAGAACGAGATGGGCACGAGAAACCAAAAAAAGGGCAAAACTTTTATTTTCCACATCTTAATTCCACACATCAGTACCTCCGTTGTTAAAAACCCATGAAAAAAGGCACATTTTCTTCGGCATGATGATGATGCACGTGAGAGAGCAGTAGGGGGAAGTGGCTTTGCTGATGATTTGTATAACACTGAGGAAATTTTTTTTTAGAAGATGTCAGCGTACCAACGTGTTTTATTCCTTTTTTATATAATCTCTTTCAACCAATCAAATTCGTTCTTTTTCAACGATTCCAACAACCCTACCCATTGTCATTTTGTAAATAAAAAAATAAGGCCGGAGTGATATTTAGGGTATTACTGAATTAAGATCCTTGTTAATGTCAGCTGCTTATTATATAATTTTAGAAATTGAATTACTGCAATAAAGAAAATACTTTCTAATTTTAAAATAACTTAATTATTGTATTTAAATTTATAAACATTTGTTTTATTATGCATTTTTAATACAATTTACAACAAAGATAGGCCAGAGGGCTACTGCGACTACCTATTAAAGAATGAACCAAAAAGAAAGAACACTCTCAACAAACCGTTATTCCTTTTCTGATCGCTTAATTAATTTTTTCTTTATACATATCCCTTCTTTATTCTTTAGTACCGATCAAAATATTTTGACTTTTAATGTGAATGCTTCGCGATTGTCATTTGATCGATCATAATTTATGAATAATTAATCACATACTTTTAATTATTATTTTTTAATAGTCTCACTTGAACTTGATATTGATCGCTCTTAAAGTACATAATTTAGTATATATATTCTACTCTAGAGTCCAACAAGGACTTACAATTATAACTCTGCAACAAATCCTCAAGGTTACAAGGTATTTCAAGAGCACACACGAATGTTCAATCTGGTTTTGAATATAATTGAATCTATTTAGGAAAGGATACTCACAACTCGGGAATTAAATAATAAGGAAAAAACATCATTCTTTAGATTACCAATTCTAAAAAAACGGGCTAGCTAAAAAAGTTCACAGGATTTACATCACTAATCACATAACATAATATTATTGTACATAAGTACACACCTTCAATACAAATTTAGTTTTTCTTAAACTTTGCTAATTATATTAAGTTTAAGTGACGTTTTTGACATTTGAAAGAAAGTGCATAGATAAAGAAAAAATTAAGAAGAAGCTAATACGACAAACTAATATCACCCTGCAACAGAGAAAGAAAATATTTTATGTCTAGTCTTGGTGTGCAACAGAAAGTGATGAATTATAGTTTTTTTGTTTCTCAATTGTATTAATAAATAGCCCATAGAATTAAAAAGTGTGTTCTTTTTCTCACTCTCATAATATACACGTCGTAACTATACCATGTATTTTACTCGTTACATAAGTTAAAATTTAAATATTTAAAAAAATAATAATAATAATAGATTTGCCCTTTATTAGGTCAGTGGCCAAGTTCACATAGCTACACATACATTAACAAAACAAAATTAAACCTTACATAAAAAAGACGTTACAAGTTTCCATAAGTAAAAGCTACACATATAATATTTAGATATGTGTGTAAAATGAAACGCCATGATCATCACGAACAAATAGCCATACAAATTAGTAAAATCTCAAAAATTCAAGGCATACAAAAAAGTATATAAATATATATAAATGAATTCATTAGCAGAAGTATCACAAGGGTTATAAATTAGAGAGAAATTACGTCTACATCCGACGTCAGGGAGGATGTTCTCCCTAAAACATTGACAATAGAGCCCTGCTCAATGTTGCGGCAAATTTCTGTCTTCCATATCCTTGCACGAATAGTGATTCTCTGTAATTCTTTCTTCAACCCCTCCTCTCCTTCAGGGGCTCCAAAGTTAAAAGAAAAAATTCCCTCATCACTCTCATCTTTGTCATTAATTGGCCAGACTTTGTCGCTGCTCTCTCTTTGGATGAGAGCCAAGTCACAGTAATTGACATTCAAATCATGAAGTAACTCTGTATGATGAATTAAAACCAGTATTTCATTTAACGGATGCCTTATACTTTTTTGTCTCACAGATATAACTTCCAACGCTGTCCAGTTCACTGTTAATCCTTCCAATCTAGAGCATTCAAAATCAGAAGGGCACACGGATGTGTATTTCTGAAGGGAGAGCTCACTTACGACAGGATTTTGTGTAACAAAATTGTAAGAATAGGATAAAATAGAAATAATTCCAAGTATTGCTAGTATTTTGAGGGCACTTCTTTTGAAGAGTCGAACACTATAAAACAAGGAAGTCAGTAGAGCAACTCCAGTGGTCAAGGACGGAAATTTAGAAGAACAAAATAAAAAGTCCAAAACTTTAAAAAAAAGTAAATGGGGTAAAATTTCTGATCTTAGTTTAAACCACATAAAAAGACATGTCAATACATAGCTAAGACCAACTCCCATATAAAACGTTTCCCGCCATTGCTCCTCCTCAGGTATAATTGACATTCCAGAGTATGAAGCACATAATATGCAAGCGTATGTAAGGATTGTAGCCAATCTGGATTGAAAAAGAAACAACAAAGGAACAATAGAATTTGTCATAGTAACTGTTAGTGGATGTTCCAGTCCAAATATATTTTCAGCCATTGCAAGAGATAGAGACGTAACTAAAACGAAATGAACGTTATAGGCAGTATTAAATGCATATAAAGCTGACATTGCTTCTTTTTTCGAAATGCCACTCTTTGAGGACGGCAACCTTTGCCATATACGGGACCAAACATCAAATCTTTTCTTTTTGAAGTGGTTTATGAAGTAAAGATATGGAAGAGCTGAGAAACATGAGAATGACTGCTCCTTGAATTAGGCAAACATGTGAAACAAACATCCAGTAATGATATATCAAGGTGAGTAAGGTTAGATAGAATAGTATGTTTTTAAAAACAAGCGTTAGTATAATATTTTGAAGCAAATAAAAGAATAGAATATAGTTATTCAATAGGAGAGATAATGATGATGAGCATGAATTTTCTGCATGAATGATTTTCGTATCAACTTCAGGGACGACACGACCCTTCATGTACTCTTTTCCACAAAGAATCAACTCGGAGCTCGTAAGACAGTCACTATGAAGGCGAGCGCCACAGGATTGTCCAACTAAACTCTCAGCGAAGATAATATCCGAATCCACTTGCACTAATGAGTGAAATAAAAGGTGTCCAATACGCTTTCCCGCTAATTCTTCCTCAGAAAGGTTTAAAACTTCTCCTAGAGAAGCGACATTTGAAGAATTGATACCAGAGGACTTTCTAAGAACCATTTGCATTATAAGATCCTTGGCTTCAGAGGAGCCTCTTTCAGCAGCCTTTTCATACCAAAAAAGAGCTTGCTCCTCCCTATAAGCAATTTCTTCAGGATCAGTTGATTCTTTTGATAGTCCATCGAGTAGCTCTGAGCCCATTTGAATCACGGATTCAATAGACCCATTATTGGCTAAATCCTCTCTCAAGCCCTTCATCATATTTGTTGACCACAAACGACGACGAGGGGTTTGAATCTTCTCTTTCTCTATCTCCTCAGGAGGAGTTAATACAACATCTTCTCCCGGTCTTTTCCACTCTTCTATAGGTTTGGTTACTACTATGGGAGCTGTTGTAACAGATCTGGGTATTTCCGTTGGTTTTTTCCTTTGAAGAACATAAGTTCCACTCCGAGGACGTAGAGTTTTTTCATTATTTTCCTTATTTTTTAGAAGAACCATAATTCATATTAATGACCAAATAGTCATAGAGTCAAGAATAGAGTATACTTCATCAACCCACGTCTTCAATTATAATAATACGGTTCAAAAATCTTGTAACGTTCTCCCACCAAAAAGAAGAAGAAGAACACAAACCAGAAATATGTACTATTATTATTTATTAAATAGTAGCTCGCTGTAACACTTAGAATTTACAAGGTAGTATCAACATCAACACAATAATATCCATAAGTGGAAAAACTCAGTTCAAACACAACATTTCACGCAAGCACTCCACTTTCAACTCACTGCATCACCGTTCCTTGTAGTAGTACCCTGACAAACCAAGCATAAAACACAGACACAAATAATGAAATCATATTATGATCAAGTAGAATTGGACTTAAGTAAAGTACACACATGGTACACAATAATAATAATATTTTAATACATGAATATCCGTTATAATATTCATACGCATTTACAATGCGTCATAAACTCGTTGTTTCTAAGCTATTTCAGAGCGGGTGAGAGAGTGTGCTCGCACTCGGAGGGGAATTGACGCAATTTTTAGAGCTAAAGAAGAGATTTTGTCTAGCTACGTATTTGTGCGGCTTGTCAACAAAAAAATAAGCTATACTGATTTTTCTCAAAATGGAGTCTGGTATACATTTGTATTATTCAACTAATTAACGTACTGTTCTATCAACAAACTATTTTTATTGACCCTGTGGGAACCCCGCAAATTGCACTTAAACTAGCAAAAATTCATTTTTATAACAAAATAATTAAAAATGGAGATATTATATAATAAAGGGTGCGCATCAGGGCCAAATTAAGTCTTTTAAATCAAATGAATGATCTAAACTATAGTTAACAATCTTGGGTGTATAAACTTATTCCAGAAATTAAAATATAAAGCCTATGAGTGACCGAAATATGTCTATAAAATATTGGATTGTATGTCGAAATGAAAATATGCTTTTCTTTTGATTGATTTTTGTTCAACATTGATTTTATCTTGCCTTAGCTCCAACTCTAACCCACGTATTAGCAGATATCTTCAACAAGGGGTTTATCCCCAATTTTATGAATATTGGAGTGGTATGTCTACTCCCAAAGAAAGACATACCAGATTAAACTATTGCCCAATTACATTGTTGAATGCCTCTTATAAAATGCTCACTGGAATTCTTAATAGCAGAATTATGCTGGCTCTACCATTTATTGTATCTCCTTCTCAAAAAGAATTCATGAATGAGCGTCCTGTGGAAGATATACCTAAATCATTGCAGGATGCGATGGAATTAGCAAACCAAAGAAACGAGGGAGTTTCCACTATTTTAGTGGATTTTGAAAAAACATTCGACTCTATTAATCACGAATTCATCCTCAAACAACTTTGTCAGAAGGGATTGAATTCATAAATATGATCTACTGTGTTCTCAGGAGATCGTATTCCCTCTTAGATTTAACGGGGGGTAACAAATTTCTTATTGGTAGAGGATGTAAGCAGGGTGACCCTCTCTCTCCTTTGTTATTCATCCTGGGGCAATAAACTCCCAATATAATATGATCAATTCCAATGGTAACATTAAAAACCTTTAAATTAGTAAAAGGACATTAAAAATGCTTCTATATTCTGATCACGTCTCAATCTTTATTATAGGAGCTAGGGATGTGGACTCGGACTTGCAGATTTGCTATGTTTTCTTAGGACTCGGACTCGTCTAAATTTAGTGTGAGTCCCGAGTACTTCCTTCCTTTTTTCTATTATTAATGCAAAAAAAAAAAATATATATTTCTTATAATAAATTGATTAAAGTTTATTAAAGCTCCCGTCAATCTGGCTTCGAATAGTCCGTATTTATTTACGAATAATTTATGTTTCGGAACTAAAATGTAGTTGTATGGATACTTTTAATCGTTTATTTTCACATTAATTAGCCGTGTAGGACACTGAAAGTATATTATCCAATCGGAGTTCGGAAAGAAAAAACAATAGCAAAAAAATTACCCACTTTCTGGATTTGGGACTCGAACTTGAAATTCCCTTTAGATTCGGAATTTCGAACTCGCCCTGAGAATTAGGCGAGTCCATAGCCATGATAGGAGCCAATTCAGATATAAAGACATCGTTTCAGAACGTGATTAATGTTTTAAACAAATTTAGAAAACAATCTTGACTGAAAATTAATATGAGTAAGACATAAATACTTTATCTTCATCCGAGTTATCTGAAGAATAGTTTTCCAAACCTCAGACACACAGAGTCAACGCCGCTGTTAGGACTAGCTATATCTACTTGCTATATCCATGCAAATAACAAAAGAAATTTTTTTGAAACCATCTCAAAAGGAGTGAAAATACATAAAAAACTTATCTCTAATAACTTAGGGCCAATAAGAATATGGTATGCCCTATGGGATAATATTTCCCAGAGTCACCCATTTGCTTATGTACCAAAAATGTGCCCCCTTATAGAGAAAGAGGGAAATGACCTGATCTGGAATGGAAAGTGTATCTCAAGATAGGTTGGTTAGCTCAGTAAGGAAGTGGGGGCGGGGATCTGTCGATGTAGAGGTAGGGAGAAAGAATCTTAATTTAAAATGGTTCAAAAAGTTAGGAAGTAGTGTGGATATAAGGCTTTAAGACTGATAAGTATGTTTAAACAGGAAGTTGGTAGTCCCTTTCAAATGAGAGTCTTTATGGGTCCCAGAGAACTGCTAGAAGTGGCCAAAAGCTTGGTATATTTCTGGAATCAGATGTAGGACTCGTGGGAAAAAACCCTAGTTCCCCTCTTACAGCACATGGGCAGGAAGAAACCTCTAAATTTTAATCCTTGCCTCAAATCACTTGGTGAATTTTTGTTGAGACAGGATTGGCAACACATTAAGAATATCATTTGTGGTGTAATGGTCCTACCATCAAAAAATTTATTCTCGATTTCAAGATGAGACGGGAAAAATGGAAGGATATAAAAGAATTCATCTACCCGCCGAATCCATTCTTTTTTTTACTTGGGAAAATGACCTCAAAAACAATAAGGGGTGTATTGAAAATGGCAAAATCTAACAGGCTGGACAGTGGTGCATCAATTGTTAGAGGGCGCTGCAGTAGACGGGGATCTTAGACTTTAACGGGAATACTAAAACAGTATTATGGAACACTTTTACTTCTTATGAACAAAAGTGGTTCCGATATCGAACGGCTACATCCTCACTCTACAGAAATAAATTAGCAGTGGTTTATAAATACTGCACTTTGCATGCCTTTTGAAAATTCCAAACACTTATTTTTCCCATGTCCGTCCATGCGGCAATTAATTAACAAAGTGGAAGGGATAGTGCAAAAAAATAGAAGCCTTGATAGCACAATTACACTCAGTCATGTACACGGCAAGTACTATAAAAATGGCAATGCATCAAGGGATGGAGAAGATGGTCAAGAGATCAATATCAATGATGAACAGTTTTGATGAGAATGGGATACTGCTTAAATATATATATTTAGAAGTAGAGTATTGAATTTTGTGTATTCAATTTTTTTTAAATAGTGATCCTATAAAAAATTTTATTAGTTGAACTATTGTTTGATGATTTAAGCATTGCTTTTAACTTATAATATGTGTTTTACGTGAATACATTTAGGTTAAAAAAAAAAAAAATAGATTGCTTTTATGTTAACCTGTACCAATTGACTAGTTCTACATACTTTTCAAATAAGCAAAATCCAGCTCATTTGGAATGTTGGATGTGTCATAAACCTGTTATGAATAATATGTATCATCAACATTACCTTACTTCAACAATACGTACTTTATTTTTTCATATCTGTCATTTATGACTATGATTGTACATGTACATAAATATCAATCATGTACATAGTAAATCAAATGTAACATATTTTCTTGGTTAATGATAGATCATAAATACTTTGCGGAATTTAATCATTTCTCCTTATAAATATTAATAAAAAGACTGATACTATAATATATTAGTTATATTATATATATAATCACTATTTTAAGCCTACTATAACTCAACCAAATAATGAAATTTACTCTATATGTTGGATAATTTAAAATTTAAGTTTGTAAAATAAAAATCTGATATACGTACATTCTTAAGGTATTCATGAGTCCTTAAAATGAACGATTCGTTCAATTCAAATTTGATGAGTATTATATAATTACTGACAGAAGGAATAGACTCATCCCTTCAAAATTATGTTAGTTGGTATTTCTCAACAACAATCGTTTTCTAATTTATAAATTATTTATCACCGCTTGCTATTGAGAAATACCAACTAACATAATTTTGAAGGGATGAGTCTATTCCTTCTGTCAGTAATTATATAATACTCATCAAATTTGAATTGAACGAATCGTTCAATTTAAGGGCTCATGAATCTTACGCGTTTGAAAGAGTCGTTAATTTTGAACGAATCGTTCATGAACAACGCATCACTAATATCAGTGAATGCATATTTTGTTAGACCAAAAAATATTAACCAAATAGGTAAATAGTATCAAATATTAAATGACTAAGAATATTGAGAAATTGCTTGCTTGAAATTTATATACATATATTAAGGCAGATAATACATGAAAGAATACACCACTATTTAATATTCTAATCTTTAATTTTAGTATAATTCTAACCACAGGTTTCATTTCGTTCATCTCAAGGTTTTTGAAATGTAAGCACATATTGTTCAAAATAAATTAAAACCTTGTTCCCTAAAAAAACATAAAAAGTGCACAAAAGATCAAAGTACATTTATTCTATGGTCTTTGCAAAGGTTCAAAGAAAATGATATTTTCCGTATATATATCTTAGGATGTGGAGGAATCCTTATTGTTATTGAATTACGCATCTTTTCATCCCCCCTCCCTCTCCCTCCCCCTAAAAAAAGTAGCCAGAAATCCAAATAAGTCAATAATACCAAATGCTATTTATCTCTTATCTAATTCGAGACTATCACTGTCATATTATTTCTCTACCCTTTTTATAGTGAATAACATATATATTTCGTAATATTATGAACCTACATAGTATTTATTCTTTACTGTACTGTAATATTGCATAGTATTTATGGTAGTAATATTTCATTAAAAGCTATGTATTTGTGTATAATAGCCAAAATTTCTTCATAGAAATAATAATAGAATAGCCAATATATAAATTGATATAAAACGACTACCAAGGATTATGACCTTATTTAAGAGTAATACTTATTAGATTCCATTTTGATTTTTGAGAGTAAAAGTTCTTTGAGATTATGTACTGAAATAAAGATGAATAAATAATGTAAAATTGTATTAAATAAGTTAAATTTTGGAATTTTTAGTACTATAATAGTTCAGTAACCACGAGTATTTTTTTGCTACAAAAAATAATACAATCATATCAATATATATATTTTTGACTTGTATTATTAATCAACCTAGGTTTTGTATAGTTCTATATTTGGATAAATTCAAAAGACACAAATGTATATAATATTATTTGAAAAGATGTCATTAAAAAACAACAACTTGGAATTTATTTGTTGGTACTTCTATTTTCAGGTATCGAAAATATATTAATTGTCAATCAACATGTAATTGTATATTTGTTTGTCATGTTATGTGTAGGCGTCTCATTTCAATATTTTCTTTGTCTTTTTTTTTTGGACATAGGTATGTAATATTGTATATATGTTCATATATAAAATTTGAAAAAGAATTTTAAAAAAAATAATTTTTTTTCTTTATTTGTTGATTTGAATAGACAATATTTTTTTATCCCACATTGTTGGAGACCAATGCTATATAATATACAAGACAAATAAAGCGTTTCAACTAATGATTTTGACAAAACTCTTGTAATGAAACCACGTTTATCATTGTGTAATATCAATAAATGTGCATTTATGACATTAAAAATGAAAATCACATGTTGCAAAGGATGTTGCAAATGACTCTGTAATATAAAGAAAAATACATATTTTGAAACTTCAATTTATTACCAATTTCATTTTTATACACAATACTAAATACATGGACGATCTTCTACTTCTAATTTACTTGAATAAATCATTTTCAATATATTTAGTTCTAAATCAATGAATTGGAGATTAGTACGTCGTTACATTTATTTTATGACGCAACCTTTCATACAAAAACAAACAAACAGAAAAAAGGCCCGAAATCATTTGGTAGTTAGCCAAATAAGTCAATTACACCAACTGCTATTTATCTCCGAAGTACTCGTAGACTATGATTATATATATTAATATTAAAATCCTACATAGTATTTTATTGGATACTATATATAATATTACTTCAAAATATTTTATTAAATTGTAGATATAGATTTGTATTTTTATATGATAGCCAAAATGTCTTCATATAAATAATAAAATTGCCAATATATATATATATCACAGTAGAGATTGAAATCCAGTAAAATCGTTGATTCTCCTAGTAGAGATCATCTAGATGATCTCTCCCTAGGAGAATCAATAATTCTACTAGTAGAGATAACAATCCTATTCACTCCTAGGACAAATTACAATTTTACTGAGGGAGATTTAAGGACGTCATTCAGTTTATACTACTACATTAGGTATTAGTTTTTGTGTAGGACTGTAGACGGGGGATGGGAGTGGGCACTCGGCAATGGAGATGAGTGATGGATGGGAGACGGATACGGATGATTTATAGTGTTTTTGGATTAGAAATGACGTCATGATAAATCATCCTCAAATTTCAATTTCAGTTGATCTCTCTATGAATTTGAATGTAAAAGTTTTTGTCATGTATTTTAATTAAATGACTGATAAATCTAAAACCGTTTTTACCTGATGTATAAATGCAATACTTTTACTAATCTACCTTTTATTGATTTACCTTTTTTGTGTATGTACACGTATGTGTTAAATCTGTGTCTTTTAGAGCTCAAGTGAATATAGTCACATTTTATCTTTATTCATTGTCTAGTGTCTCCTCTACGCCTCACTTCCACCTCATCTAGGCGTCGAATCTTAATAGTAATATTATTCTAATTAAGTAAATTGTAATTCACCACAGTTTTATTAAGAACCATACATTGATTTTATATTTATAGGTATATATTAATATTTATATGTATGTTTTAGTGTTATACCACAAGGAATCCAAAACGGTTGATCATATAAGTTTTAAATTAAGCAAATATGCTTATAAATAACAAAATATGTTCCTATGATTTTTTTGAGGATTCGAGGTCGTTAAAAGGCTGTTTTAGACAGAAATAAAACCTTTTTCTGGATTCTTTTTGAGGAGAGGTCATCTTTTTCTTCGGTGTGAGATTTTTTTTATTTCTGAGTGAATTAAGTGCTCTTACATCTAAATTTTTTTATCAGTCTGTTTGTTATCAAGTGAGAATTTCTTTTGAACCATTCTGAACTTCTGAGGACTGCACGGAAGTGTTTTTATTGTTAAATTGGTTCTCTAAAAACTTATTTAAAAAATTAAAGTGCATATCATTCTTTACTTGGAGACACATGTATTGTATAGATGGGCGGGCTCCCCCCTCCCGTTTACCACCAAACGAGGAAGCACCAAAGGATTCTTCTGACTCATCTCCTTGTATACTATATTTGAGGGCGGTGAAACAAGAAAAGGGTAGAAGTGTCAATGGAGGAAAGGTTATTAACTAGGATAAGACATGAATTACTTAAGAGATTTAAATGTGAAACATTTGTTGTTTTATATGAAGACAGTAACAGAAAATCCCTTCGTATCGAAGGTCTGAGGAATATTGACGTTTACGATATTGCATTATTATATGGTATTAAAGAACATGAATTAGCAGGAGCAAATCCATACTTTGGCATTAACTAAGTGGGTTTTTACTCGAAAATTTCCAATTGATATAAGAAGAAGATTAGAGGACTTCAGAAGGGTACACCCACTTAAGTTTAAAAATGAGGATTGCTGTTGTATAAGTGTGAACTTAAAATTAAAAGGCATTTACAAAATTAATTTTAATAAGGAGAAAACAATTACTATAACAATGTTTAACAAATTTAAACGAGTCGATGAGTTAAGTACCGTTAACTGGTTGAAACAACTTGGGCAAGTAGTCCATCATTAACCCCCAAAAAAAGAAATCTATGGATTGGCTAAAAAACAAGGAATACAAAGATGCGAGGAGAGATGGAGATTACATTTTAGAAAAAGTTACAGATCTAGCCAAAATTCCACAGCTAGTTGCTTTTCAGGGATGCACGGTTAAGGTCAAATTTAGAGGATTCAGACTACAATGTCAGAATTTTTTTGAGCTAGGTCATGCAAAATATGACTCTAGTAATAAATGAGTTAAGTTTCATAAATATGAGAACGTTTTGAAGCAAACAATTGCAAAAGATTGTGGTAGGTGAAAAAGGTAACAGAGATTAGGCATGTATGAGTGGAAGTTCAGAGGAGCTCAGAAGCGAAATATGAAAGGAAGGAAGAGGATAAAATTGAAAGTACAACTATGAATTTACTAACAGTGCAAGAAGTGGATCCAGCAAGAGTTAATCCTAGATAAATAAAAAGTGAAAATGATTTAAGTACCTCTGAAATAGTCACTTTTCATCTATCCTATCCATAACTAATAATTTTTTAACGGCTTCGTCTTGATCCAGATAAAAGCTTATTGAAATTGTTTTCCGACTTTATAGACATAAAAAACGCTTTCAGTCCCACAAATGGGTATTGGAAGACAAAAAATTTATCAACAAACTTTACACATGCTTTATTAATCAATTTAACCCTTCATTTAGTTAAAAAAAAAAAAAACTTGCTCATCTTCGGTTTCATACAGTTAAATATACTACCTTAGAGTTTGTTCGTAAAGAAAGAAAGGGATAAATTCGTCGTTACAAAAATATATTTTGGAAATGCTGGGATAAGGTTCCTAATTTGTACCTACTATTACTTCAGTTATTATAAACTTATTTCGTTTCTCAGAAATTGCTAAATTGGAATTTAAAGCAAAAATCGACACTAAAAATCGCACTTGTAAAAAGATTCGAAGTCGAGCCTAAACTCTAGTCTTAGTCAGGGATATATAAAAAGAGGGCCTTTTTACAGAATTTGACTTTCCTCAATGTATCTACCATAGTGCGTGTCAGATGTCGATGTCTACGTCTATTCAGTCATCCATTTCATCAATCCTCCTCATCTACTTCGGGTTTTGGGCCATTAAGAATCCTTATTTCCGCTAGTAAAGTGAAAGACATTCGTCTCCTTGGTCAGACTCTCATCTCACAACTCTATCTATGCTCCTTTATTTCAAAGAATTGGAGTCCCAAGTCTTCTCCGAGTCTGTCTCAACTATGTACCTTCTTGATTCTACAATTTGACAAGTTCTTCCTTTTATTAGATTCATTCAAATCTATTGTGGATATTCCACGTCGTAATTAAGCATATGAAGCTAAGTCTCACTTTCTCTAGAAGATCACTTTTCCATAGGAACGAAGAAGACTGTCTGATTTCAAACAAATCTATTTGGAAAATGAAATGAAAGGCTTATTCTGTGTTAACTCATTAGCCTTGTCGTCATTAATTCTATAATTCAATCCAAGCCTAAAATTACTCAATCCAAACGTATATTGTAATTACTAATTTATATAGACTGCCATTTGTTCTGATGTCTATCAATTATCATAAGCCTTTTTCATCAATTAGAAGATACTAGATAGCTACTCCTTGGTGAATGTGTGGAATTGAATCTAAAAAAGATCGTATAACTTCGTCACTCCCAGCACTAAAGAACAAATCACTGTCATAAAGTGGAACATAACTACATTTAGTGATAATAAATAATTAATTGTAAACATTCTTTCAGTTTCATTCAACTTGTAACATATAGTGAGTTTTTTAAGTGATAAGGAGACATAAATTAATTCAAATACTGACAATGTATAAGGATTGCAGGAAGCAAACAACTTTTAGGTTTAAATGCAGTTCAAAACATTCTTAGTATGCATTATTATGTACTGATGATTTAATTAAACTCAATAATTATCTTTCCCTTGCCAATTGTATGATGCTGTTAGCTTCATTTACTAAATTTAAATTTATTTCTACCAATAAAGTCGATGCGTCTAGATGAACATACTCCATCAAAATTTATTGTTATTTTTCAATGTTCTGAAGGAAGCGACCATGACTAGGAATTGAGATATGTGCTTGTAGAAGAGGATATCCCTGTGTTTGAATTTAAAGCTCCAGACAATTTTCTCAAGTATTACTAGCTTGGCAAACAAAAAGAGCTATCATGTACAATTATTCTATATAGATAAGGACTACAGTTTCCCGATAGCATACACATGACTAAAAACTTTAATTAGTACCTTCTCCTGTGTTTTAGTTTTGATATATTGTTCAACTGTTCAGCTATAAAGTATATTTGTCTTTGAAAATCATCTTCTTTATTTTCAATGGTATTTAGAATTGATATATACTGTTCAAGCTTTGTTCCAAGTATCTAGAGAATCTGTTCTTTTAAATTTATAATATTCATGTCAAAAATAATTGATACATAATCCTAAATTTTTACTCCGTTCCTAATCTTTCCTACCATAATCACCACTTCCCAAACAAAATAGCAAAGAATGGTTACAATATTAATTAATTATCTTACTCAGTTTTTATCAGGGTTGAATTACCAAATTTTCAAATTTGAAAAAAATTATCCAGTCTTGGATCATTTGTGTCCTAAAATGGAATTGCTTTCAATAAAAGCATGAGAAGAGTTTACGATATGGATCTTTGATATTAAAATATATAATTGCCATATATTCAAATTGAAGACTAAAAAAAAAAAAAAAAAAAAGACATCCCAAACTGCTTAAATCTATAATTGGGATGAAAATTTCCGAAGTTTGATTAAAAATTAATAAAAATGATACGGAATTCAAAAATAAAATGAATTTTATAGGTTGTAGTCTTCCTTTATCCCTACCTTGCCAACACAAAAATTCCCTATGTATTTTGTTGTCCGCTGTCGATTTCCACTTCTCCCTTGATACGTTACGGATATTTCATAAATTATTCTTTTTCATAAATACACAAAGTAATAAATTTATTATACATATGCTCCGTTTCCAAAAGAACAGGAATACAACTTCTTGTTGATCCCTCGTCGTTTATACATATAATATATATATTGGCCATTTTATTATTTCTATGAAGAAATTATGGCTATTTCTTCATAGAAATAATATAATACCTTATCATAACTACTCTTTTCATCAAATATTACTAAGCAATATTATAATACAGTATCGAATAAAATACTGTGTAGATTTTAGTAATATGCAAGTTATTTTAAAAATGGCAAAGAAATAATATGACAGTGATAGTCTGCGATTATATAAGATATAAATAGCGTTTTTAGATAAAATAATAAAAATATTTCCATTCTTATAAAATGAATGCGTATGTTATATAGATAGTTTAATTTTTTTCAATGTATTCATTTTAAAACATTTGCAACTACAATTATAATATTACTTACTTTTCTTATGATGAATTCTAACATGTTTTAAACAAAATATTATGCATCTAACAAAAACAAATAAATATAACAATTATATTTAATTTTCTAATATTAAAGAACATTCAATTTTATAATATAACTATGATATATAAATATTAATTCTTTTTTGCCTAAATGAAGGAGAAAAAGTCTAGATTTATACCAAGGGTTTTAGAATTTTGTCATGTGGCTTCTGTGATGTTTAGAGCCAAGCTTTTAAATAATTCGAACTTCGACAAGATAATAAAAGTCGTATTCACGATAATAATTTGAGGTTTTATTCAAAGCATATAGTTAAATCAATTCAAGATGCTTTTAATTTTATGTTGGATATGAACATGATGCATGTCTCCTCCAATTTCACAATTCATATAGATAGTCATCCAAATTTTGTAAAATTTACGGAAATTTAAACTGGTAAAGCCATTCCTTCTCACTACATCATCGCTACATCACTATAATATTTGACAATACTAATTCACCATGGGACTCCATTAACTTTTAAAAAAAAGAACAAAAAAATAAGGATGCCACCTTTGGTAAATAAAAACATATAGTAAAGCAGAGAGCACTCTCCCTGAGTAAGGTGAAATTTACAGGCTCTCTTTTACAATAGCTTTTTGAACATCTCTGACTATTAATTACTCTTGGGAGATATTGAATCTTTTTCAGGTGTACTTCCAAAAGACTGTTGGTTGTGAGAGAGTTAATTTTCCTCCGCCAAAATTAGTGAGTCACTCGATTTTTACTAAAGAACTTATGGCATCTTTTATCAAAAAGAACTTTAAAGATGGGAAAGATTCGGGGACTGATGATATTAATGGTATAATTTTCACTCAGTTTTGGTGATGGTGTTGTTCCTTACCTGGCTGAGATAGGAAAGTCCATGGAAATATATGGGCATCTACCAAGGTCGCAAACAAAAGGTAGGATGACCTTGATTCCCAAGAAAGATTAGCCTACGGATACCAATAACTGGAGACCTATTACGTTATTGTTTTTAATGAAAGCTATAGAATCCTTTCTGTTATTCTTGCAGCCAAAATGGAGCTAATTTTAAATTATAAGCTTGGTCTGGAAAAGAAAGAATTCCTGAAGGGAAGGATGATTTCCTACATATCAAGAAATATTCCAAATGTAATTGAGAGTGTACAAAATTGGGAGAGCTTTCGTGAAATAATTGCAATGGACTTCTGCAAGACCTTTTACATGGACATATTTTGAGAACAATTAATAAACTCCTCCCTAGAAGATTTTTCAAGACAATTAAGAGTTCTTTTATTGAATGGTACGTCGACTATTACATTAGGTGCTTTGTAAAGTGATCCAATAGTTTTAAAAAAAAGTTGTCGCCAGGGTTGTCCTTCAGCTCCGTTACTTTTCAATGATGGGATTAAAGATCTTGGGGATACCATTGGAAATAAGTTTTGGGGGGTTTGGAGTTGATTTTGGAACGTCAAAACATATTATTAATCTACAGAAGAATGATTGTTTTATCCTTTTATTGTAATATTATGTAACTACAACTCATTCATGTTATGAAATTTTTAGCTATTTTGTTGCTTTGTTTTCTTTATTTATTTATTGTCGAATTTTATAGAACGAACATTTTGTTGAAAACGGACTGATTACTTACATCATATAAAGCAATTTTTCAATATGTTTGACTTTGGTTTAGGGAATTCATTTTAAACTTCAATGTTTATTTATATATATTTTTTTAAATGTAACTTCTCTAAATAAATAAAGTATTAAAAAAAACCTCCTTTCTCTTCTCTCTTTGACTATATTTTAAATTATTATTTTACTGCAATATGATAATAGTATATTATAGAAATTTGAAGGCCATTAAGGGAACCATATCTGACCCCTCCTGTTGTAGTGCCCATGTCCCTTGTTAAAATTCTGGAGGGTGTATCCCCCATCTTCCTTTTGATATACACCCTTGATTGAATGAGTTTCTTCTATTATGGGTACATATTGGAATCTAGTGTCTTTCACACTTAGTCCTTTCCTTTCCTACCCCAGCCGTTCCTTAAAACAGTACAAAATTGTATAGTGTCATCTACAGAGTATCATTATTATATAAAAAAGTCCCATAGCACTATAATTTACCAATTGAATTAATTCAGCAAGTATCGTCGTATCTTTCAAACATATTAAATAGTTTGTTATTATTTTTAATTCAGATTTATTGTTTTTCAAACATTAGAGTTTGTAATAAGACTCAAGCAATATACCAGTGAGTCGACTATAGATGGTTTTGTAATAATAATTAATCGATAAGCGCGTGAAGTTGCTGAATATTTCTAATATTGTTTTCTTTCTAAAATACTATATTAAATAATTTATTATTTAAGAAAATAAAGTCAAAAATTATCTTTAAAAAAACTACCACTTATAACAAAACCTTTTCCTTTTTCTAACAAGTAATGATGATCTCATGTAAATCATTTTTTATTTATAAAAGCTAACGGATTAATCCGTTCTAAAGCATCAAGTTTTGAACTCAAAGTTGTTTTTTTATACAAAATTTTCTCCTATTTTTATCTTGCGACCCATGTTTTTTTGGTTTAAAAAAGTCCAAAAAACTCTAAAAACACCGAAAATATAACACGAGCCTGGAACACAGACTTACAGTTCTTTAAAACCATCCAAACAACAACAACACTAACTAGCGACATGCAGACAATACAAACAATATATTTTCTTTACCAAAGTCACTTAAGCTTTGTTCGAGCTCAGCTGCAAAGTTTTCTCAACATACGTCCAAAGTCGAGTACTGAGGTCGCCAAATTTGGGATTTCTACTATAAATGGATAAAGTCAATATATATTTGAGATCTTACAGTGATTTCAAGATTGGTTAATCACAAACTATCTTTCTAATTTTATGATAAAAATTTCTATTATAAAATATTAACTATTGGCACTATCATAGTTAGTTAGTTAAACGGCCACGACCACACGACAGGGTATTTGTGCTACTACAGTGATTCTAAAACCTAGTTTAGATTAAAACTTTGTTTAATAATATATTTTGTTTTTTTATATTACATAAATTTTAAAATATGAATGTCTTCCTTTTTCTAATTCATTGCTCAATGTCTCTCGTAAAATAAGGCGGAGCATCTATTGATGAGATGGTTTGAACTTTACAATTCTTCCATACAGACATTGCACGTTGAGCTTATGTCCTTCCACTTGCTTAGGGGTGGTCTAGAAAAGGACCATGTCCAATGAATGGTTGTACAATGAGTCTTAATTTTTCTCTTCCGAGCTTGATACAATTTGACTTAGGCTTATTAAGCATAGGTTGTCTATGTTTCATACTTTGATCTTTGTTATATCGGTCACACTAATATTGATAGAAGAAATCATAACCTAACTTCTTTATGTAGCTAGGAGGCGTCCCAGTAGGAAACTGGTTTTGTCTCTCAGTAGCCCTCTTCACAAGATTGTCTGACAATTCACTTCCTGTAATGTCAGAATGTCCTTTGCACCATTCTAGATGTATATTTTTCTCACTCATTCCTTTGATGATGGTTTATTTAAATTTTAAAACTTGTTTACAAGTAGTAAGTGGATTAAAGATTGCAGCAATTGCTGATTCGGAGTCTGATCTGATTATTAGACAACATTGTGTTATGGAAAAAATCTCTGCTTGAAACACAGAAGCCTCTTTATTCAATGAAACCATTGAATGGCAAATTGATGCGTCACCTTTGATGATGGCTCATCCATCCTCATTGTTTCCGTCTTCGTTTTTAGATCCATCCGTATAGATGATCGCATCAGGATTCTTAATTACTGGCACTATCAAATTATATAACAACAATATGATCAGAAAATATATTTCATAAATTTTATTTTCATAACATCTATGCAATTTTTACAAGTACTTAATATGATGTATGTATTTAAAATTTGATTCAGTGTTGTATTATTTTTATGAGTCACATAAATTTAAAATAATTAATCATCACGTATCCAAGTTCACTTTTTTTTGGAAGTGTGCAATAGACAAAATATATAATAGATCCTTGAATAAATTATTATATAACTAAAAGTTCCTATGTAATTATAAATTATTATCTAAGTATACATATATTACAGATTTGATAGACATTATGAGAATTGATAAGTAAATTCAATAATCTAATGTACCAATAGAAAAAAAACAACAATTTATCATACAGGTATCTCTATTACAATTTTGTGCCGTCAACACAAAATCAAGTAGTAATGATTTTTCTCAAAATTGGGTGTTGATTAAATGTGTATTTTTCAACGAAATATCATCAATTTCTATCAACAAGTTATTCTTATGAACCTTTTGGTTGCACCACAAATTACACCTAAAGAAACAGAAATTGATCATCGTAATAAAAGGAATGAGAAATTGATAGATTTTATTTGAAAGTCCATATCGGGGCCAATATACGTATCTTAAATCAAATAAAGGATTTAAGCTATAGCTATAGTTCCTTCGTATATTAACTTATGCAACAAATTTGAATACAAACTCTATAATAGACTCAAATATGGTTAGGAAATATATAGGACTTTTAAGACAAGGTAGGTTGAGATCCTTTATATAAGTTATTTGAGAACTTTGATGAAATACATTCAGTTTATGTTAGTAATTCTACGTGGCATGTTCCTTTGTTGGTAAAGTTGATAATTTTGGTAAGGATACAAAAGCGTGCGAGGAGAATGGAACAAATACTTATGGATCATTGATTAAATAATAAACATCTTCCTCTATTAAGAACGTTATCATTCCCGCCTTTATTATTCAATATTAATATAATATTAAATGCTGATAGTCGATAGAGAACTGAATAAAATGCCTAAAATAACCTCGCCTTCTGTCTGGATTTCTGAAATGGAGGCCTAGGAATTTGGAAAATACTTACCGGATGAGAAACAGATGGCTTGTCGGATTTATCAATATAAATGTGCCTTCAGTCCCCTGTCTAGAATTACACACCACTCATTATCCTCATCTCATATCAAGAGTATGGATATTCATCCATAAAATCAAGTTAATGATGAATATATCAAGTCAGACTTTAACTCTGATCGCACGAAGATGCTTATTGTATGTAATGTACCCTTATCTATTGCTAATACTCCTACGCTGAAAAAAAGTTAAGGATAAATACACAGGTAAACCCGTCCTTTCCCGAGGAACCATCCTTAAATTAATGGAGGATGTTGGTAATGATGTCATTTGTAGAAAACCCCAATTGTAAATTGTGAAGTTTGGATAATTTTCTGCATGTTTAGAGTCATCTACACCAAATTACGATCAAAGTTATCATTAAAAAGTATAAAATATTTACTAA